>NC_081389.1:26192855-26195355 GCF_030684315.1 Stegostoma tigrinum | reverse complement strand
TGTGTGTGTTGGGTGTGTGGGTGTGTGTTCGGTGTGTGTGTGTGTGTGTGTGTGTTGGGTGTGTATGTGTGTGTTGGGTGTGTGTGTGTGTGTGTGTGTTGGGTGTGTGTGTGTGTGTGTGTGTTGGGTGTGTGGGTGTGTGTTCGGTGTGTGTGTGTGTATGTGTGTGTTGGGTGTGTGTGTGTGTGTGTGTGTTGGGTGTGTGTGTGTGTGTGGTGTGGGTGTGTGGGTGTGTGTTGGGTGTGTGGGTGTGTGTGGCTGTGTGTGTGTGTGTGTGTGTGTGTGTGTGTTGGGTGTGTTTGTGTGTGTTCGGTGTGTGTGTGTGTTGGGTGTGTGGGTGTGTGTTGGGTGTGTGTGTGTGTGTGTGTTGGTGTGTATGTGTGTGTTGGGTGTGTGTGTGTGTGTGTGTTGGGTGTGTCTGTGTGTGTGTTGGGTGTGTGTGTTGGGTGTGTGTGTGTGTGTGTGTGTGTGTGTTGGGTGTGTGTGTGTGTGTGTGTTTGTGTTGGGTGTGGGTGTGTGTTGGGTGTGTGGTGTGTGTTGGGTGTGTGGGTGTGTGTGTGTGTGTGTTGGGTGTGTGTGTGTGTGTTGGGTGTGTGTGTGAGTGTTGGGTGTGCCTGTGTGTGTGTTGGGTGTGTGTGTGTGTGTGTGTTGGGTGTGTGTGTGTGTGTGTGTGTGTGTGTGTTGGGTGTGTGTGTGTGTGTGTGTTTGTGGTGGGTGTGGGTGTGTGTTGGGTGTGTGGGTGTGTGTTGGGTGTGTGGGTGTGTGTGTGTGTGTGTTGGGTGTGTGTGTGTGTGTGTGTGTTGGGTGTGTGTTGGGTGTGTGTGTGTTGGGTGTGTGTTGGGTGTGTGTGTGTGTGTGTGTGTTGGGTGTGTGTGTGTGTGTGTGTTGGGTGTGTGTGTGTGTGTGTGTGTGTGTGTGTGTTGGGTGTGTGTGTGTGTGTGTTGGATGTGTGTGTGTTGGGTGTGTGTGTGTGTGTGTGTGTGTGTGTGTGTTGGGTGTGTGTGTGTTGGGTGTGTGTGTGTGTGTGTGTGTGTTGGGTGTGTGTGTGTGTGTGTGTGTGTGTGTGTGTGTGTGTGTGTGTGTGTGTTGGGTGTGTATGTGTGTGTGTGTGTGTGTGTTGGGTGTGTATGTGTGTGTTGGGTGTGTCTGTGTGTGTGTTGGGTGTGTCTGTGTGTGTGTTGGGTGTGTCTGTGTGTGTGTTGGGTGTGTGTGTGTGTGTTGGGTGTGTGTGTGTGTGTGTGTGTGTGTTGGGTGTGTGTGTGTGTGTGTGTGTTGGGTGTGTGTGTGTGTGTGTGTGTGTGTGTGTGTGTGTGTGTGTGTGTTGGGTGTGTATGTGTGTGTGTGTGTGTGTTGGGTGTGTGGGTGTGTGTTCGGTGTGTGTGTGTGTGTGTGTGTTGGGTGTGTATGTGTGTGTTGGGTGTGTCTGTGTGTGTGTTGGGTGTGTCTGTGTGTGTGTTGGGTGTGTGTGTGTGTGTGGGTGTGTGTGTTGGGTGTGTGTGTGTGTGTGTGTGTTGGGTGTGTGTGTGTGTTGGGTGTGTGGGTGTGTGTTCGGTGTGTGTGTGTGTGTGTGTGTGTTGGGTGTGTATGTGTGTGTTGGGTGTGTGTGTGTGTGTGTGTGTTGGGTGTGTGTGTGTGTGTGTGTTGGGTGTGTGGGTGTGTGTTCGGTGTGTGTGTGTGTATGTGTGTGTTGGGTGTGTGTGTGTGTGTGTGTGTTGGGTGTGTGTGTGTGTGTGTGTGTTGGGTGTGTGGGTGTGTGTTGGGTGTGTGGGTGTGTGTTGGCTGTGTGTGTGTGTGTGTGTGTGTGTGTGTGTTGGGTGTGTTTGTGTGTGTTCGGTGTGTGTGTGTGTTGGGTGTGTGGGTGTGTGTTGGGTGTGTGTGTGTGTGTGTGTTGGGTGTGTATGTGTGTGTTGGGTGTGTGTGTGTGTGTGTTGGGTGTGTCTGTGTGTGTGTTGGGTGTGTGTGTTGGGTGTGTGTGTGTGTGTGTGTGTGTGTGTTGGGTGTGTGTGTGTGTGTGTGTTTGTGTTGGGTGTGGGTGTGTGTTGGGTGTGTGGGTGTGTGTTGGGTGTGTGGGTGTGTGTGTGTGTGTGTTGGGTGTGTGTGTGTGTGTTGGGTGTGTGTGTGAGTGTTGGGTGTGCCTGTGTGTGTGTTGGGTGTGTGTGTGTGTGTGTGTTGGGTGTGTGTGTGTGTGTGTGTGTGTGGTGTGTGTGTGTGTGTGTGTGTGTGTTGGGTGTGTGTTGGGTGTGTGTGTGTTGGGTGTGTGTTGGGTGTGTGTGTGTGTGTGTGTGTTGGGTGTGTGTGTGTGTGTGTGTTGGGTGTGTGTGTGTGTGTGTGTGTGTGTGTGTGTGTGTGTGTGTGTGTGTGTGTGTGTGTGTTGGGTGTGTGGGTGTGTGTTGGGTGTGTGTGTGTGTGTGTGTTGGGTGTGTATGTGTGTGTTGGGTGTGTGTGTGTGTGTGTGTTGGGTGTGTCTGTGTGTGTGTTGGGTGTGTGTGTTGGGTGTGTG
>NC_081389.1:26185355-26187855 GCF_030684315.1 Stegostoma tigrinum | reverse complement strand
GTGTGTGTGTGTTGGGTCTGTGTGTGTGTGTTGGGTGTGTGTGTGTGTGTGTTGGGTGTGTGTGTGTGTGTTGGGTGTGTGTGTGTGTGTTGGGTGTGTGTGTGTGTGTGTGTGTGTGTGTGTGTGTGTGTGTGTGTGTGTGTGTGTGTGTTGGGTGTGTGTGTGTGTGTGTTGGGTGTGTGTGTGTGTGTTGGGTGTGTGTGTGTGTTGGGTGTGTGTGTGTGCGCGTGTGTGTGTGTGCGCGTGTGTGTGTGTGTGTTGGGTGTGTGTGTGTGTGTGTTGGGTGTGTGTGTGTGTGTGTGTGTGTGTGTGTTGGGTGTGTGTGTGTGTGTGTTGGGTGTGTGTGTGTGTGTGTTGGGTGTGTGGGTGTGTGTGTTGGGTGTGTGTGTGTGTGTGTGTTGGGTGTGTATGTGTGTGTTGGGTGTGTGTGTGTGTGTGTTGGGTGTGTGTGTGTGTGTGTTGGGTGTGTGTGTGTGTGTGTGTGTGTGTGTGTGTTGGGTGTGTGTGTGTGTGTTGGGTGCGTGTGTTGGGTGTGTGTGTGTGTGTTGGGTGTGTGTGTGTGTGTGTGTGTGTGTGTGTGTGTTGGGTGTGTGTGTGTGTGTTGGGTGTGTGTGTGTGTGTTGGGTGTGTGTGTGTGTGTTGGGTGTGTGTGTGTGTGGGTGTGTGTGTTGGGTGTGTGTGTGTGTGTGTGTGTTGGGTGTGTGTGTGTGTTGGGTGTGTGGGTGTGTGTTCGGTGTGTGTGTGTGTGTGTGTGTGTTCGGTGTGTATGTGTGTTTTGGGTGTGTGTGTGTGTGTGTGTGTGCGTGTGTGTGTGTGTTTGTGTGTGTTGGGTGTGTGGGTGTGTGTTCGGTGTGTGTGTGTGTTCGGTGTGTGTGTGTGTGTGTGTGTGTGTGTGTGTGTGTGTTGGGTGTGTATGTGTGTGTTGGGTGTGTGTGTGTGTGTTGGGTGTGTCTGTGTGTGTGTTGGGTGTGTCTGTGTGTGTGTTGGGTGTGTGTGTGTGTGTTGGGTGTGTGTGTGTGTGTTGGGTGTGTGTGTGTGTGTGTGGCGTGTGTGTGTGTGTTGGGTGTGTGTGTGTTGGGTGTGTGTGTGTGTGTGTGTGTTGGGTGTGTGGGTGTGTGTTCTGTGTGTGTGTGTGTGTGTGTGTGTGTTGGGTGTGTATGTGTGTGTTGGGTGTGTGTGTGTGTGTTGGGTGTGTCTGTGTGTGTGTTGGGTGTGTGTGTGTGTGTGTGTGTGTGTGTGTGTGTGTTGGGTGTGTGTGTGTGTGTTGGGTGTGTCTGTGTGTGTGTTGGGTGTGTCTGTGTGTGTGTTGGGTGTGTGTGTGTGTGTTGGGTGTGTGTGTGTGTGTGTTGGGTGTGTGTGTGTTGGGTGTGTGTGTGTGTGTTGGGTGTGTGTGTGTGTTGGGTGTGTGGGTGTGTGTTGGGTGTGTGTGTGTGTGCTGGGTGTGTATGTGTGTGTTGGGTGTGTGTGTGTGTGTGTTGGGTGTGTGTGTGTGTGTGTTGGGTGTGTGTGTGTGTGTTGGGTGTGTGTGTGTGTGTTGGGTGTGTGTGTGTGTGTTGGGTGTGTGTGTGTGTTGTGTGTGTGTGTGTGTTGGGTGTGTGTGTGTGTGTGTTGGGTGTGTGTGTGTGTGTTGGGTGTGTGTGTGTGTGTGCGTGTGTTGGGTGTGTGCGTGTGTTGGGTGTGTGGTGTGTGTGTGTTGGGTGTGTGTGTGTGTGTTGTGTGTGTTGTGTGTGTGTGTGTGGTGTTGTGTGTGTGTGTGTGTGTGTGTGTGCGCGTTGGGTGTGTGTGTGCGTTGGGGGTGTGTGTGTGTTAGGTGTGGGTGTGAGTTGGGTGTGTGTGTGTGTTGGGTGTGTGTTTGTCTTGGGTGTGTTGGGTGGGTGTGTGTGTGTTGGGTGGGTGGGTGTGTGTGTGTTGGGTGTGTGTGTGTGTTGGGTGGGTGTGTGTGTGTTTTGGGTGTGTGTGTGTTGGGTGTGTGTGTGTGTGTGTTGGGTGGGTGTGTGTGTGTGTTGGGTGGGTGTGTGTGTGTTGGGTGGGTGTGTGTGTTGGGTGGGTGTGTGTGTGTTGGGTGGGTGTGTGTGTGTGTGTTGGGTGTGTGTGTGTGTGTTGGGTGTGTGTGTGTGTGTGTTGGGTGTGTGTGTGTGTGTTGGGTGTGTGTGTGTGTGTGTTGGGTGTGTGTGTGTGTGTGTGTGTGTGTGTGTGTGTGTGTGTGTGTGTGTGTGTTGGGTGTGTGTGTGTGTTGGGTGGGTGTGTGTGTGTGTTGGGTGGGTGTGTGTGTGTTGTGTGGGTGTGTGTGTTGGGTGGGTGTGTGTGTGTTGGGTGGGTGTGTGTGTGTTGGGTGGGTGTGTGTGTGTTGGGTGTGTGGTGTGTGTGTGTGTGTGTTGGGTGTGTGTGGGTGTGTGTTGGGTGTGTGTGTGTGTGTTGGGTGTGTGTGTGTTGGGTGTGTGTGTGTGTGTGTTGGGCGTGTGTGTGTGTGTTGGGTGTGTGTGTGTGTGTGTGTGTGTGT
>NC_081389.1:24974253-25106753 GCF_030684315.1 Stegostoma tigrinum | reverse complement strand
GGAGGGGGGGTGGCGGTGGTGGGAGACAGAAATGTGAAGTTGATCTGATCAGCCATGACCTTACTGAACAGCAGAGCAGGGTTGACGGGCTGAGTGGCCTACTCCTGCTTTGAGTTGGTACATCAGGATGAAGTACAAGTGAGCCTTTCAACCCTTTGAACCAGTTTGACTTTTGCTAAGATGAAGACTAATGTGACGTGTATCAGCTCCCCTTTCCTGCCTGCCCCTCCTGGGTGAACTAAGGCAAAGGAAGCTTTCCTGGTAAGCAGCCAATCACTGGAGAGATGTGTGATTCTGTCTGATGTATTAGGGTTCCTCACAAACTTCGAAATATTGACCCGTTAATACTTACTGCTTTCGTTCCTACGTTCCAAAGGCAGCAACTTTGGATTGAGAATTCTCCACAATAAAGGTTATGCTCTCCATTACCAAATGTTGATATTTGTGATTTCTCATTGGCTGAGACCCCTAGTAGCTTTTGAAGGGACACTAGAGTTCATCCTTACCCAGAGATGTGACATTTCAATTTAATTTTGATACATTTCTATTACAGTTCTACACATTTCCCTTTGATTTTTGCTTCTGTTGTAGCGCCCACCAGTTCTGTCCAACACAGTCATAGAGTCACAATTAAATTAGTCCTATTCGCCTGTGTTTGGCTCATGTTTCTCTAAACTTTCCCCATCCATGTACCTGTAATTATACCTGCCTCGACGATTTCCTCTGGCAGCTCATTCTGTTCATGCTTTTACTTAAAAAAATAGAAAGGTGGACTAGTGAGGTAAATGTATTTATTTGTCACATGTACTAAGTATAAGAACACATAATAATTACAGTGAAAAGTGCACAAGGTCCCGACTTGGTTACAAAAACCAGAATTAACAGAGTGAAAAGATAAGCAAGAAAATCACACCCAGATTGCAGACTCCCAATTCCCACCTGCACGATGATGCAGGTACCGCTCTGATTGCTAGGATATCTCACTGGCACCGCCTCTCATCCCCTCACCATTCCCCCATGGCCTCATAGCCCACCTGCTCTCACCGGCCCTCAGATCTCAACCCCCCTCACCACCCTGACTCCCTCACCGACACCCCTGCTCTCACCCCCTCACTGATCCTCCGATCTCACATCCTCACTGCCCCCCCCCGTTGCTCTCACTCCCTCACCGACACCCCTGCTCTCATGCCCTCATGCCCTCACCCCCCCCACCACTGGACCCCACCCCCCTCACTGGCTCCCGACTCTCACCCCCTCACCAGCCCGGTCTCAATCCCCCATCCACCCCCCATCGGTCACCCAGTCCTGCAGGGAGCTGCATTATTACTAACTACAGTAGTGATCACTAATAGTTACAGGTAGCGAGACACACAGAGATTCGATGCACTGCATAAGCACACAGCCTGCCTCATTCCTCTGGGTATGTTTCTATGTGGGTGCCCTTTGGGCCAGAACACTCTGCGCTTGCTGGCACACTTTAGGCATTCTGCAGCTGGGTGGGGGGGGCACTCCCATAATGACAGACTAATTGAAATGTTGTATGTTTCTTTTGTGGAATCGCCTGTTATTAAAATGTCCCTTCAGCCTGACAATCGGGTTTAGGATTGGTCTGGTTCCTTTAAGAGAAGAAAGTGGTGGCAGCCTCCGGGGGTTGGTGACCAAACATGATGAGAAGAAGGGGCACGGTTACAGGCAGCACCGTCAATGCGGAGTAATGGGATCAGGTTGAAAGAGGAACAGAACGTTTCAGGTGGAGTGCCACAAACACATGGGAGAAAGATTCCCAAATCCTTTTGGTTGTATCTGTGGGTGTTACCACCACAGCGATCAGTGCTGGGTCCACTGCTTTTCATCATTTATTTAAGTGATTTGGATGTGACTGTAGGAGGGATGGTTAGTAAGTTTGAAGATGACACCAAAGTTGGAGGTGTAGTGGGCAGCGAAGAAGGTCACCTCCCAGTACAATGGGGCCTTGATCAGGTGGGCCAATGGGCCAATGGGCCGAGGAGTGGCAGATGGAGTTTAATTTAGATAAATGTGAAGTGCTGCATTTTGGTACGGCAAATCAGGGCAGGACTTATACACTTAATGGTAAGGTCCTGGGGAGTGTGGCTGAACAAAGAGACCTTGGAGTTCAGGCTCATAGTTCTTTGAAAGTAAAGCTGCAGGTGGATAAGATAGTGAAAAGGCGTTTCGTATGTTTGCCTTTATTGGTCAGTGGATTGAGTGTTGGAGTTGGGAGGACATGTTGCAGCTGTTGAGGCCACTTTGAGAATACCACGTACAACTCTGGTCTCCCTGCTATAGGAAGGATGTTGTGAAACTTGAAAGGTTTCAGAAAAGATTTACAAGGATGTTGCCAGGGTTGGAGGGTTTGAGCTACAGGAAGAGGCTGAATAGGCTGGGGCTATTTTCCCTGGAGCGTCGGGGCTGAGGAGTGACATTTTAAAGGTTTATAAAATCCTGAGGCATGCGTAGGGTAAATTAGCCAAGCTGTTAACCCTGTGGTGGGGGAGTCCAGATCTAGAGGGCGTAGGTGTAAGGTGAGATGGGAAAGATTTAAAAAGGATGTAACGGGTAATGTTTTCACACTGAGGTTTGTGTGAATATGGAATGAGTTGCCAGAGGAAGTGGTCCAGTTACAGCATTTAAAAAGCATCTGCATGGGTATGTGAATAGGAAGGATTTGGAGGGATATGGGCCAAATACTGGCAAATGGGGCTAGATTGGATTGGGATGTCTAGCTGGGGTGGTCGCATTGGACCAAAGGTCTGTTTCCAAGCCGTATGGCTCAATGACACACCCTGTCACGCATGCATACACCACACTCCTAGCCCCCTCTCACTGCCCTAAACTCCAGCAGCCTCACTTACTCTTAGACTCCTCTTTCTCTCTCCCTCTCTCTCTTTGTCTCGCTCTATCTGGGATAGCTGAAAATATGTCTGACTGAAATGATTTACCCCTCCTTCAGGTTGTGGTCCGCAGAACTGTCCCCCACCCTTCCTCCCCAGCCAGCTGGTTGTGCTGAAGCAAATCTTCACCCCAGTTTCCTTGGAAACTCAATGCTTCAGAATGCAATCAATTATGATGAATGCGTCTTCAAGATGAAGCTTCTTTTCAAGGATGACATTACACTGGAAAGGGTATTGAGGCTTTTCAAAGAAAGAATGGCAGAGTTAGATCTGTCAGTTTTTACAGGCCAATTATTGCCTGCTCTGAAGGATCATGAGAAACCTCAAAAAGGAATCTTTTTTTGTGTCAGGAGCATCTTTCAGGGTTGAAATATTTAATTGATGTAGATCATTTATGTGATGGATTTATTGCCTCTTAAAAAAAATCCAGAAAAAAAGAATAACAACAGCCAGACTGTGAGACAGATGCTGACTCACTGCTGTAAACTGCCAGTTTATCACTCTTGAGTTGTCAGTGGGAACATTAAAGCTTCCAGTTCAGTGTGGTCATCACATAATCCTGATCACTCATATCTTTATGATACATGAGAGTTGTTGTTGTATGGCAGATAGGTCTCCCCCTTATCCCTGACCTTTCTCTCTTCTTCACACTGTGTAATGAGGTCAGCCAGGTAGACCTCACAGAGCATGAGTTCCCTGACTGGGGGTGTTAACCTGGTCCAAACAGGGAGCCCTGGCTGACAGATATAAACAGGAGCGTCAGACATTCTGTTCACTCTGAGAGTTGGCTCTGAGGGAACTACATCAGTTTCATGTGTAAATAAAAGGTGACTGGGTGATGGGGCACGGGCATCTGTGGGGTTATTTCACATTGTTGGTGATTTGATCTGTAGGCCACTAGACTTAACCCTTTCTTAAACTCACCCTAACTCTAACTCCCAAAGATATCCCATTTACATATGCATCCTGTCCCCAGCATCTGCATTCTGCTGAAATTAAGGTTTGTCACACCAACGCCCAATCCCTCACTTGATCTCAATCTGTGAAACATCTTCCCACCCTCCATCTCTCCTCTCTGCCAAACTCTAGTCTTCCCACCGTGCTTCAGTGAGAGCAATGGTAGGGCATTCAACTCAGAGGTGAGTGCTTTGGGTTCAAGACTCACTCAATGGATTTGAGTATACAACCTTGCGCAAACCTCCCACTGTGATACCAACATGGTCAGGGACTCCAGCTTCTGGATGAGCTGCTCAGCCAGGTTTGGCCCCTCAGTGAGGTGTGTTCAGTGGCATATTTTGGAGCAACAAGAAGAGATTTCCAGGGATTCTCGTCAAGGTCCACTGACAAAAATTAACAGGCTCATTTCAGTTTGTGAGAGCTTGCTGACAAAACAGCAGTGACTACAGTTCACCTTTATCCTGAGTGTCACAATGCATGACACAAGTTAGACACATGCTTCTTTACAGGGTGTCTTTCCTATCAATCCTTACGCTGTCCTTACCTCAATTTTCCCAACATTTCCTTTCATGAGTTGTTTACTCTGCTCTTGGTATGGTCCATCCCAATCAGGCTCGTTCCCATTGATATATTCACCCTCTCACACTGAAGCTGTGCTGACCTGCCTGTATCTGCTTCATAACTGATTTAATGATCAATCTAGATCAATTGCTATTGGATGACATATTGCTCATCAAAGCTGGCCATCCCTCCAGGATGGAGCAAACATTACTGGGTTCCTTTCTACTCCATGTAACCATCTTCCTGACATCCTGTCCCCAGTCCCCTGCCTCCTGCACTCACTCTCAACAACAGGTTTAAGGAGCACATAGGCTGCCCGGTCCATGGAATAATGATGCTTTGCTGTCTCTTAGCAACATCATCTACAAACAAGGTGCTTGTTTTTATGGTGCCCTCGTGACCTGTTTGAAGGTTGTGGAAGGTGGGGGTGGGGGTGTGATGGTACAATGCAGCACATGGTCTGCCCAACCTGGGGATGGAGAAGACACCACGCGATCCACTTGGCACTGGGCTCGCGAAGTGGATAATTTATGGCTGGTGTTCTTGGAAGCAGGCTCCTGACTGGGTTTTAAGCTGGGGCTGTAGACAGACATCCCTCTGTAAAATTCAGCACATGCTGTGAGGCTGCATTTGTGATCAGCTCCTGACGTCTTGTATCATTGAGCTGTCACACTGTTTGTCTGACAGTCAGAGCTCGATGAACTACACCTTTGGTTAAATTGTTGCTGAGGCCATTGTCTTTGGTCATTGCCACAAACTCTTGTCTTGACTTCATTCCTTCACTTTCAGACTAAACCTGATCTGAGGCATTTATCTCCTCTTTGTCTCGAAACCAATCTTCTGAGCACAAACCTACTTGCATCACTAAGGCCACCTCTCCAGTACGGGAACATGCCATGCTGAAACCCTGACCAATACCTCCGCCATCGCTAGACCAGGCCACTCCAATGTAATCCTGGCTGATCTTGCACATTCTAATCTTTCATTTCACATTCTGCTGCCTTGTGTCCTAAGTGTAGTTTAGGGAATTATAGTGTTATACTCATAGTCAGGCAGCATTATCAATTTTGTCAAATTTTAAGGGAGAAGCTTCTAGTGACGTCTTAGTTAACAAGTGTTCCTAAGTTGGTCCCTTCCTCCTGCTGGTGATGTTTATGCACTAAATCCATTCAGTCCTGTGCTCACCCACCTACCCAGATCTCATTGCACCCAAATGATGCCCCGGCCTGATGGTTTCTGATGATGGGAGAGGTCAGTGGAGGACACCGCATTCATTTCACCTCAAAGGTCCAGGACTGTGGATAGTCGGAGATCAAAAATATTGATCAGCACAAACATTCATCATTTTGCTGAAGTGTTGTCTGTGTCTAACAGGAATTACATCACTCATAAATTATTATCCTAATATGAAATTAAGCAGAAAGAAAATCACAAAGTTATGAATTAAAAATATGAAAAATAAGATTTTATGCTAAAATAATTAAAGAAGGAATGAGGATTGATATTATAATTAATCAAAGTGTAAATCTATGATTAGTTTAAACCATGCGATCTAATTAGAGAATGAATTAAGCTGAGTGGAGTGTGAAATATATCGGATATGAGTAATTATAAGCACTTGGAACAGACTAATTTGAGCCACCCTCTGTCCCCATAAAGAAACTTTGGTATTTTGAAAGTGTTAAACTGCAAGTTCGCATAAACTTCATAATTCAGGCTTTTGTAATTGCTGCTTTAGAACCATGTTTCACATGGCTCCCCCTTTGGCAATCCAAATTCCATTTACATCCCATTTGATATTTATAAAACTCTTTCTTGTACAAATGCTCCCTTTCATAAGTTATACAAAAACCTTCTGCATGTGTGTCTCACATCACCCTGGATATGGTGGCCCAGTGGCTAGCACTGCTACCTCACAGCCCCAGGCGCTACCCTAGGGTGACTGTGTGGAGGTTGTATGTTTTCTCCGTGTCTGTGTGGGTTTCTCTGGGTGATTGGCTCCTTCCTACAGTCCAAAGATGTGCAGGTTAGGGTGGATTGATCATATGAAATGCCCACAGTGTCCAGGGATATGCTGGCTAGGTGGGTTAGCCATGGGAAATACAGGTTTACAGGCTGGGGTGTGGTGGTGGGATGCTCTTTGGAGGATCGGTGCGGAATTCCACACTACAGGATTCTATTCTATGAAAGGTCACCTTGTAAAGCTCCACATTGATATAATAACTCGATGCATTTAACTTCCCCTACGATGTATCTTTATTTCACTGTACAATCTATCATTACAGTGCTTAGACACTGCACCGAAAGGTTGGAGACTGCGATAGCGTTAGGGTTAGGTACCATACCATACAGGTGCATGTAAGAGATCCCTGGCACTATTTTAAGGCAGAGTGGGGGATATTTTCTCTATGCTCTAGGCAATATTTAATTCATAGCTGATGGACTAAAAATTGATAATTGGATCATCTCACTGTTGTACATGAGAACTTGCTGTGCACAAATTGTTTGCTACATTTTCTATGTTACAACAATGATTAAATTAAAGAAGTACTTCACTGGGCTGTGAAACCTGCTGTAGAATTCTGAACCCTTTCTTTCTGTGAAGGCAGGTTAAAAATGATGATTGTGGTTATGTTGTCAGTCTTGGGGACTGGACCTTTTAAGGAGCCACAGTGAGACATTCGGCTCTGGGTCATTTTTCCATTTCTCACCCGTTTCTCCCTATTTGCAGCAGACTCTGGTAAGGCTTGTCACACTGATGTGTAAATGATCACTGATCTGTCCAGTATTGCTCCCACCCACTGAGCTTCCTCTGAGTTCATCCCAAAAAAATACACTATTTGAAATGTACGATCCAAATCCTTTGCTGGAAAGAGTAGCGTCTCTGAGGGGACCTTGCAGCTGAATTTGAAAATTCTCATCATGCAATTTGGCCACTATTATCCTCCCACATCCCCCCGCAACGCCCCCCTTCCCCACCCCCACATCCCCCCCCCCCCCCCGCCACCCCACGCCGCCGGGCACTGATAGGGCATCTGTGAATCTAATTGTGAGCTAAGCCATTTGGCTACCCTGTAGGAAAAACTTAGAGTGGAATTCAAATCAGAACATTGCCGAGTCACTAATCAGAAATAATGAAAAATAGAATATTCAGTCTAATTTATAGAAATTATCTCCCGTCCCAATGTGTTCCTGGTCTCCCTTTCCTGTTAACAATTCAGGCAATTTGCTCATGTGTCTGTCTGTAGAATAGCCAAATGCTCAGCTTTAGTACTATTGCCCAGATACTGTACACACGTTAATCATATTAACACATGTTGGAAGTCCTCAGTGACTGATCTTCAGCCAAATGACCGCTCCATTATCGCGAAAGGAATGTTCCCTGAAGAGTGAGACCCCAGGGATGTATTAAAGTGACAACTTAACAAATGCTGTAAGGATCCCACACACACCAACTCCTGCTGGGGTACACCTCCCTGCTCCCACCCCCACCACACAAACAGACACACACACACACACACACACACACACACACACACACACACACACACACACACACACACACACTCTCACTGGGGTACGGGGTTCCACACACACACACTGACTCTTGCTGTGGGTACGGGGTCCCACACACACTGACTCACTGTGGGTATGGGGACCCACACATACACTGACTCTCACTGGGGTACGGGGTCCAACACACTCAGTGACTCTCACTGGGGTACGGGGTCCCACACACACACACTGACTCTCACTGGGGTATGGGGACCCACACACGCACTGACTCTCACTGGAAATAAGATACAAAGAAAAAGTACATAATTCTAATATTTTAGGAACTTTAAGAGTTATTAAAATTCAAAGGAATGTGACTCCACATGTGTTGAGGTAAAATGTTCTGCCATAGATGCTGTTTGGCAGAAATTAAGATATGTAGCAAATATTCGATGGGTAAGTTTCATAACTTCCCTAAATTTGAATATCTGATGTCTTGGCTATATGCTGCTAACAGCATGGATCCTGGGAAGCAGCTTTCTGATTTCCACATTTTATTGTCCGTGTGTTGAAACAAATTGCTGTCTGATTTACTTCTAAATAACAGTCAGTGCTGAAAGCCTCAGTGTTATTTCTATGACAAAACCCAGGCTCCTGTAACTTTTGTCATCCTGTATTCAGTGTTCAGTGACCAGTGATGTACCTGGACAAACACAAGAGAAACAATGATGTTATTGAAACACAATGGAGCTTCGAGCCTGACTGAATGAGAAGGTACGAAAGTTGTATTAACTGGGAAACTAAAATACATTTATTAAGCATCTCTGGTGGATATATTCTGAAATAAAAATCACTGAAATCCCCCTTGCCCAGGTGATGTATAAATGATGTAATTCCTTGCATTTAGAAGCATGTTAGAATGTATGTATTAGGCTGCAGTGTAAGTCACTCCATTCATAACATCATTCAATCACCAGCTTATTGCAAATGGAAATGCAAAATAGCAATCCCTCTCACTGGGAATGAGTCCACATTTTATTATCAGTAAACAGTATAGTAACTGGCCCCAAACTCACATATATCAGCTCCTCTGGGATTTCTAATCCACAACACTTAGCCAAGCATCACTGTGTTTACAATGGAGATGACTTGTTAACACGTATTTACTAATTAAAAGCAACACTTAAGAGAAAGGACCTAGCTGAACAATTACTGAGGTAGTGGCAAAGCAACAATTTATCACAAAACACTGGGTTTAATACTTGCCTCAGTCACAACTCCCAGTTACCTTTAGTAACACAGTTCAGCCAAGGAGCCTCAGACATGACATTGTCTGTGATTATCTCACAATTCAAGCTGCATGTATCATCGGAAATTAGAGAAAGGCTCACAGGATGCCTCAGGCCTGATACAACATACCGAGAACCACAGATCTCAAAAAAAGCAAACCTCCCAGAATCCCAAAAACCCAAACCCACAACTCAAAAACCTATTCCCCCGCTAAAAAAACCCACAAGCCCCCCAAAAAACCCCCAACCCCCCCAAATACGCAATCTCTCAAAACCCCCCAAAAAACCCAACCACAAAAAAACCCATACACCCCCACCGAAAATCCATACACCCCCCAAAAATCCACAAACTCTCATAACCCCAAAAAAATCCCGAAACGATAGTAAAGTGAAAGTAAGAAAGCAGAACATCTGTCTATTTGATGTTTTCTATTTGGTTGCTTTTTGAAAGTCGGTGGGGGTGGGGTTCTGAAATAAATAGGGAGTGGGGGAAGTGGATCAAAGATGGATAGAGGAGAAGATAGGTGGAGAGAAGAGTATGGGTGGGAAGGTAGGGAGGGGATAGGTCAGTCCAGGGAGGATGGACAGGTCAAGGAGGTGGGATGGGGTTAGTAGGTACGAAATGGAGGTGGGGGTGAAGCTTGTGAATTTTCACGTTGAAATGCACGCTGAATTCTGGGAGTTATTGCCAGTTTTAGACATGTGGTAACAATTCCCTTCATCATGGCTGCTGTGAAATTCAGGGCATTATATTAAACTCCTCAATCAATGTCCATTCAACTCGACCCCAAAGGGAATTCAAAACATGTTAACACAATCTTTCCTTACATGTTCACTGTGTAATGGCATGGGAAAGTGGAGGGTGGGAGAGTAGTGCTAATGTCACTGGGTTGGTAATCCAGGTTAATAGCCCCTGGGTAGGGGAAGCAAGTTTCCCGCCATTCCTGTAACTGCTGCTGGATCAGGAAGTGGGGAAGGAGGCTTTGCACCAATGGAGCTTTGCCCAGCAACAAGCGCCTGATTGGTCTCTGAACTCGTGACCAGTTGCAGATGAGAAAGCAGGAAGTGCTACACCTGCCCCCACACCTCCTCCCTCATCCCTATCCCAGGCCCCACCAAGATGACTTTCCATATCAATCAGATGTTCATCTGCACATCTATCAATGTGGCTTACTGCATCCACTGTACCCGCTGTGGCTTCCTCTACATTGGGGAAACCAAGCGGAGGCTTGGGGACCGCTTTGCAGAACACCTCCGCTTGGTTCGCAACAAACAACTGCACCTCCCAGTCGCAAACCATTTCCACTCCCCCCCCCATTCTTTAGATGACATGTCCATCATGGGCCTCCCGCAGTGCCACAATGATGCCACCCGAAGGTTGCAGGAACAGCAACTGATATTCCGCTTGGGAACCCTGCAGCCCAATGGTATCAATGTGGATTTCACAAGCTTCAAAATTTCCCCTTCCCCCACTGCATCGCAAAACCAGCCCAGCTCGTCCCCTCCCCCCACTGCATCCCAAAACCAGCCCAGCCTGTCTCTGCCTCCCTAACCTGTTCTTCCTCTCACCCATCCCTTCCTCCCACCTCAAGCCGCGCCTCCATTTCCTACCTACTAACCTCATCCCGCCTCCGTGACCTGTCCGTCCTCCCCGGACTGACGTATCCCCCCCCACCTCCCCACCCATACTCTCCTCTCCACCTATCTTCTCCTCTATCCATCTTCAGTCTGCCTTCCCCTCTCTCCCTATTTATTCCAGTACTCTCACCCCATCCCCCTCTCTGATGAAGGGTCTAGGCCCGAAACGTCAGCTTTTGTGCTCCTGAGATGCTGCTTGGCCTGTTGTGTTCATCCAGCCCCACACTGTGTTATCTGCTGATGAGAAAGGTTTCCTGCCTGCCAACAATTCTGTGATTTGCTGTTGATGAACAGCTTGGGCCTATGATCTTTTCTCAGAGGCTATTGGATCCTCTGCAGTAGAAAGGACCTGAAGGTCGTTCCCCTTTCCCGGGGTTGCTGTAAGTTGTGACTGTGTCAGAAATTGTTTTGAGTGTGACCCAGTCACTCTGTCCTCCTGTGAGCAAGTGGAAGTTTCTGGAGAAGGAAGATCAAGAAATTTCACTCTGATTAACAAAAGGATCATCTCAACAAACCCCATGGACAAGGACTAAGGACTACCCTCTCCCAGCCTTACATCTGCACATAATACTCATGTTTTGTAAGTGACAGAGTGTGTGTGTATGAATGTGTGTGAGAGTGTGAGTGAGTGCATGTGTGAGTGTGTGTGTGTGTGTGTGTGTGTGTGTGTGTGGGAGTGTGTGTGTATGTGTGTAAGAGAGAGTGTGAGAGAGAGAGTGTGTGTGTGAGAGTGTGTGTGTGTGAGAGAGAGGGAGAGATGGTGTGTGTGTGTGTGTCTCTGTGTGTGTCTTGTGTGTGAGAGAGTGTGAGAGAGAGTGTGTGTGTGTGTGTGTGTGTGTGTGTGTGAGAGAGAGAGAGAGAGAGGGAGAGATGGTGTGTGTGTGTCTTGTGTGTGAGAGAGTGAGAGAGAGAGTGTGTGTGTGTGTGTGTGTGTGTGTGTGTGTGTGTGAGTGTGTGAGAGGGAGAGAGGGTGTGTGTGTGTGTGTCTGTGTGTGTCTTGTGTGAGAGAGAGTGTGTGTGTGTGTCTGTGTGTGACAGAGAGTGTGCGTGCGTGTGTGTCTGTGTGTGTCTGTGTCTGTGTGTGTCTGTGTGTAGGAGTAATTTTATAAACAAATTAGAGTTTTATCTGGTAGACTAATTGTCAACAGTTCATAGTTGTTCAGAATCATTGCGCAGAAAGAGGCCATTTGGCCCTAACACACCCAGACCCACCTATGAACTTATTCTGTAATCCTGCATTTTTCCCATAGCTAACCCGCCTAACCTGCACATCCCTGGACAATGTACAAATTCTATGCAGATAGTTGTCCAACGGTGGAGACGATCCCAGCTCCCTGGCTCTGTGAGGCACCGTTGCTAACCACTGTTTAACTGTAGTTAGATCTATTTGTAGTACATAGTCAGTTTTATTCAGAACAGAAACCCCGTGGTCCATGCTTTCCCTCAGCCTTGGTCTAAGAGATGGGTAAATATGGGACTCTACATCTTGTTAAACATTTTTCATGAGACCACCGAAAAAGTGGGGTTTGATCTTTAGGCTGCCCCAGGGAGTCATGACAAATGGGAAAATATTGAGTGAGTCTTGGAGAGAAGTTTAGTCCCCACAGCCATACCTTCCTGAGTGTGCACTGGGTCCTTATGGTGTTTTGTCAGATTCCAGCCTGGAGGAGATGTAGTTCAGTGAGGCCTACACTTATTAACAGGCTCATGAATCATTGAAAAATCTTCAGTACTTTCTCAGCTGACCCTGGTTACTCACAAACAAAAGTTAAAAGCATAATTACCACATTTAAACTGATAAACAACTCCTCTTGGTGCTTTAATGGAAGACATGCCAAGAGGACTGCATTTCAGTCAGCTCCCCGATTGCAGTTGCCTCTCCTCCTGTGAATTTACTGAGTTCAAACTCACTACTGGGCTGGGTAAACCTCGACAAGTTTGCAATATATAGTCTGTAATGGAGATTAGAGTTAGAGTTAATTCACCTGAAGTTCAATGAGTGTCTCCATGCAGTGTCACACTCAGTCCCACAGGCTGGATGAGAGATGACTATCAGACTGCTTCTGGAGGTGGGGGAGGGGGTGGCGAGGAATGAAAAATGCTGATTGTAGGCGATGGCTTTCCGTTTGCAGCACTTTTAGTGCTGGGTTCCAGACTCAGGAGTGAACGTGATAACTGAGACTGTGTGTCAGTCTTTGAGTAATAAGCTGAGGTCAGCCCAGGAGAGCCCCTGAGCAGCTCGGTGATGAGAGGTAAACATGAGTGAATATGGAGAGGGGGAGCACAGCCTCTGTATAAACATGTGGGTTTCTCCATCCAACCACAGTGGACCCAGGTAAAGGGACACAGGAACCTGACTGTCATGTCAGAACAAGATAACCGAATTGAAATAAAACAGCAAAGAAGACAATAAAAGGATTAACTAACTCAAGAACTTCCAAAAACTTTACAGCCGTTAACAACATAGAACATTGGAGCCACTGCTTAACCACTGAGCCCTGCTTAACCATTCAATATGATCAGACTGACCTCAGCATTTACATCACTTGCCTGACTGTTCCCCATTTCATGTGATATCACATGTTCTGAAGAAGGGTCGCCAGACCCAAAATGTTAGCTCTGATTTCCCTTCACAGATGCTGCCAGACCTGCTGAGCTTTTCCAGCAATTTCTGATAATTTTCTCCTTTTCATGTGCCTCCCGTGCTGTATACCAACATGAAGCTGTCTGGGATAGACAATCCCAAAGACTCACAGCCCTCTCAGGCAAAGGGATTTCTCCTTGTCTCATTCCTAAACAATCAATCCGTTATCTTGAGCCTATTTGTTGTGGGTGTAGATTCTCCAGCTAGGAAGTATCGCTTACTATCACTGACCCTGCCAAGCACTCTTGGAATCTTACTGATTTCAATTCGATCACCTCCCATTCTTTCGAACGTCTTTGCAGTAACGGGCAAGATTTCCCCATTGGCCCTGATGAGACTATCCCCCTAGCGAAGGAAGCAGTCTGGTGACACCTTTGTGGCACCTGCTCTCGGTCAATCCAAGGTAGCAAACTGCCCTTCCAGGTGAAGCAGCAATTTACTTGTTTTTCTTTCAGTCCAGCCCACGGTATTCCATGCTGACAGTGCTGCCTTCCCGACAGTGGGCGGTCACTTCGCCGATCACCTCCACACTGCCCAGAAGAGTGACCACAACTTTCCAGCCTCTTGCCATGTCAGTGCAGCTCCTTGCCCTGATGCTGACAGCTCTGCCCCTGGTCTGCTACAGAGCTCAAGGAAAACCCAACCCAAGCTGGAGGTGCAGCACCTCCTATTCCATTGAGACACTTTACAGACTAAACATTGAGTTCAACAATTTCAGATCATGAGCACTAACTCCAATTTGCTGATTTCTGAAGAAGGGTCGAGACCCAAAACGTCAGCTTTCCTGCTCCTCTGATGCTACGTGTCCTGCTGTGTTCATCCAGCTCTACACCATGGTAACTCCAATTTGCTGTTGTTTTTCCTCCTGTGCCTATATCTTATTAACATGGTTTTACTTATAATCAGAGCTAGCCTTTATTCTGCCTTTTTCACCCACTTGTCCTGCTTTACAAACACTACCATCCTTTTTTGTTCTGTGATATTGATCTCCAATCTCCCTCAGCCTCACACCTTCCCCTCACCTGCCCTCCTCTTCTACACCATAAAACCAGTCCCTGCCCACCTCCCCTCCGACCTGAAGAAAAGGCATACTGGACTCAAAGCTCTCCACAGAGGCTGTTTTTGTTCCAGATTTCCAGACACTGCAGTATTTCATTTGTATGAAATCATTTCTTGTGTTTGCAGTTATGTAGACGCGCTGCAGAAATGGTCTCACCAAAGTCCAGCTGAATTGCAGCACGACTTGCTTCCATGTGGATATTTTTCTAATTGACCTGTTGAGATATTATTGTACACCTCTGGAGCAGGTGGGCCTCCTAGCCCACAGATAGGGGCACTATCACTGTACCACAAGGGTCCTTTTTTTATCATGTTTACGATAACAGGATGCCCCCATTAAGGTGCTGGAGCTGCAATCATTTTGAAGGCTTTGAAGTTTGGGAATTGTGGAGACAGACCAGCTGTGTGATCCCGTAAAGGGCAAGGCGCCTGAGCCGGAATGATGATGAAGGATTATTATTGAGCAAGACTTCAGGAAAATCTCCCCTTCCAGCCTTTAGCCTAATACTGGAACAGCTTTTACATCCTCCAGAGAAATAACATTGAAAAATTAAAGAAATGACAGTGGGTGAGGAAAGCCAGGGCGTACTGCCCCCAAAGACTAATGGGATCATTACCCAACACACCTCCCCCAAAACAAAGGGAAATCAACAGAAATGGGCTGGATGTGGACACAAGAAAATGTGTTTCTGAAAAGCCACGTGATGTAGATCATTGAGGGAGAAGGTCTGTTCTGGTTGGTAAAGTGAGTGAATAAACTGTATTCAGTGGTGACAGAGCGAGACAGCAGCTCAGTTCGCAGTGTGTATGTGTGGGTAGTCAGTAGCTGAAGAATATTTAACATGTTTGGGGGGTGGCCTTGCTTAAAGAAGGAAAGTATCAGTGTTACCGTCCCAGATCTCACCAATCATTTACATTTATATATAAACCGCCCTGAGCCACTCCATGGGAGAATCAACAAATGTAACTGGACACAGAGCCATGTAAACAAAACGATCAAAAATGTGGTCAAAGCCAATACCAGGAATTTATAACTGGGGATGCTGAAGAGTCCAGAATTAGGTATGTGCAGCTATCTCTGAGGGTTGTGAAGAGGCTGGAGGAGATGAAAGATAATTGGATGCACAAGGTCATGGAGGGATGGGAGGTATAATGTTGAGATGTCACTTGACTGGGAGCCAATGCACATCCTCAAGAACAGGGGTGATGGTGAACAGTAAATGATCTTCCTGAAACATGGTGGATTCATATGGGAGTTGACAGGGTAGGTGTGGAAAGGTAATTCCCCTTGTGGGAAAACCTGGGAAAGTCTCAGAATAAGGGGTCGCCCATTTAAAACAGGCAAGGAGGAATTCCTTCTCTCAGAGGGCAGGGAATCCATGCGATTCTTTATCACAGAGGGCTGTCGGGGCTGGGTCATTAAGTATATTGAAGGCAATGACAGACAGATTTTTAATCAGGAAAGGAATCAAAGGTTAAGGGGAGAAGGCAGGAAAGTGGGGTTAAGGATTATCAGGTAAGCCATGATCTCATTGAATGACAGAGCAGATTTGATGGGCTGAATGGCCAATTCTGCTCCTTTTGTGTTATGGCCTTATGTTGCTGCTGATGATAAAATACTAAGCCTCTGTCAGTATTGGAGAGAGACAACGCTCTGGATGGCATTAATGTCTACCACTTGATGGAGCTCTATTCATTTTACACTGAAGGCAGCAAAGAATTACATTATAATGTTATTAACAGTCCATTCGCTCAGTAGATTCAATACGCGTTCTACATCATACCCTATCATCATATTTCTGTGTTCCTCACTCCTTCAGGTGTCTAGCTAACGGCCCCTTAAGTGTATCAATACATCCAATCCCCGTTACCCTCTGTTGGACGAAATTCCCACATTCTCATTTTTATTCATTCATGGGACATAGGTGTCTCTGGCTGGGCCCACATTTATTGCCCATACCTCGTTTCCCTGGAGAAGTGGTTAGTGAGCTGTCTTCCTGAACCACTGCAGTCCATCAGCAGGTAAGAAGTTTCTCCTGAATTCCTTTCTGAATTTTTTATCAGCGAACATCTACTAAGTCAGACCCTGGTTTGGGACTCTCCCTCAAGTAGGAACATATTATCTCATTTAAAGCAGTTTACCTCCCAAAGTAATTTAATTCTTACTGATTCATTTAAGAATAATGTGTGTTGAATTTTACTACTGGCCTTCTCTTGAATCTTGAACCAACCAGATGTCAAGGAGATCATTTCTTGTGAGCCAGGTTGGAACTTGAGATCATAAAGACTGATGGGACATCAGGGATCTCTTCAAATCCACCTCATCATTTCCCTTGGCTCTTCACTCTGAGTGTACCTTGATCTCAGTTACACCAGCTGCTTCCCCACTCCCATTCTTCAACTTGAGTTGATATTGAGTGATAAAGTGCCTGTCACTTCCCTTAATCCTCATGTCAACACTTCATTTTCGGTGTTTTCTGGGGATTCGGACCATCCACTGGAACCAGACAAGATGTACTGCAGAAATTCACCAAAGATCCTCAGATAACACCTTCAGAACCCACAACCATTCTATCAAGAAGCAGAAGGGCAGCAGGTACATGGGAACACTGCCCCCTGCAAGTTCCCCTCTGAGCCACTCACCATCCTGACTGGGAAATATATCGCCAGTCCTTCAATGTTGCTGGGTTAAAGTCCTAGGATTCCCTCCCTAACAGCACTGTGGTGTAATGTTATGAGCCTAGCTAATGGTGACACTGGACAAGTGAGAGCTGAGAATGAAATCTGGCTTGATAGATCTTTTTAACGTTTTGGTTAATGAAGTGGTCATTCACTGAAACATGGTCACATGAGGCTGAAGGATTATTCAAAAACAAACAACAAAATCGAAAAAGAAACAGACTGATTTATCATAGATAATAAAATGTGAGGCTGGATGAACACAGCAGGCCCAGCAGCATCTCAGGAGCACAAAAGCTGACGTTTCGGGCCTAGACCCTTCATCAGAGGGTCTAGGTCCGAAACGTCAGCTTTTGTGCTCCTGAGATGCTGCTTGGCCTGCTGTGTTCATCCAGCCTCACATTTTATTATCTTGGATTCTCCAGCATCTGCAGTTCCCACTAGACTGATTTATCACAACTGATTTACACAGTTGGAAAAGTAAACCTAGAATACCAAGCAAAACAAAGCTTCAATCTACTCCCCAACATCATCAGGATACAGCAATTAAACCCAGAGAAATTACAGTGATATCAAATCCCAAAGCTTGACGTAGCTGACTATTTCTAGTTCTTTCCTGTGAACTGTTAAATCTTCTTACATGAATATTCACAAAACTGAGAGCCTAGATTTCCTTAGCTTTTTAGTAACTTGCTGATTTAACCAAATACTTTTGTTCTGGAAGTTTTCTGCCGAGGTAACTGTGCGTTGCCTGAACTACTTGAGATTCCTTTTCTGCAGGAGAACCTATATCAAACACCTTTCATCAAAGTACCCACTCCCAATCACTGAAGTGGTTTAAGAAGGCCCCACCCACCTACGCTGGGGCAGTCAAGAATGGGCAAGAAATATCGGCTCAGCAGGCACTATTCAACCCATAATTTATCATTTCATAAAGTTAAACAAAAGACTGGCACAATCTTGTTCACATTAGTTGGGTCACTGCCTCGGGGGCTCATTTTCGTAATGAAGTAGATTATAACAAACCTTAACAACTAAAAGCACTTAGCTCCCCATACTCCGTTGCTTTAGGGGATTTGTAACAGTTAATCCTATCACTACTCACAGACACTTCCATGAGACTGCACCCTTCATGTTATTTCTGGCTCTGTCAGCCAACGACGTCTCTGGTGCAGTTCTGATTTTTACAATATCATCCTTGTTCACTGCTCACTGAATTGGCCAATGCTATTGGACAGTTTAGGAAGGTGGTTTGCTGTGGGTTTGAATATGTTGTAAAGCTGGGGCTGACTCGCACCCCCATCCCCCCTCCCCCCCACTCTGAGATCTAAAACCCAAATCTCCCGAAGAGGAGACCTCACCTCATAATCTGTGGAAAGAATGTGAAAAGTGGTGTAACCTGTCTTTCAGTAACTTCCAGTGGCTAATTAAAATAAATCCTTAACACTCAGTTTACAATCAACAAATTACAATTTATTTTTCTAACTCCAACAATGAACAAATTAACTAACCTATTAATAAACCATATAAACCCCTTCTAACTACTAACTGTTCCTGAATAAAACATGATTCTAATGGTATGCTGTTCCAATAAATACATGTCCCACTTGTATAAAATAAAAAAAAGCAGAATTTAGTCTCTCAAAATTACATAAGAACGTAAGAACATAAGAACTAGGAGCAGGAGTAGGCCATCCGGCCTCTCGAGCCTGCCCTGCCATTTCGTAAGATCATGGCTGATCTTTTTGAGACTCAGCTCCACTTATCCGCCCACTCACCATAATCCTTAATTCCTTTACTGTTCAAAAATTTATCTAGCCGTGCCATAAAAACATTCAGTGAGGTAGCTTCAACCGCTTCACTGGGCAGGGAATTCCACAGATTCACGACCCTTTGGGTGAAGAAGTTCTTCCTGAACTCAGTCCTATTGCCAGGTTACAGCCAGGTTGTGTGTGTTCTGGAATGTTCTGTGCCCTCTCTGTCAAATTTTCTGTCAGGAATGTTAACTAGTTGTGCCTTATGTGCTTTGATTTAGATGATGAGTATCCTAAAACTTAGAGAAAACCGAGAGAGTCAGCAACTCCATCTTGTGAGCTGAGAGCTATTAACTCTCGCAGATGGCAGTTAACTCTTCCTGATTTTGCAAATGCCCTCTTCTTTTATACCTTTAATGACACATTAATTTCTTACAATAGGATTGATCCTATGTTGTCAAAACCATCAGATTTAATTTTAATTTGTTTTTGGTGTCCAAGTGCCTGATTCAAATTGATTGACTAATTTCAAAACCAAACTACAGCTTGGCCTGCTGACAGTATGGCTTTTTGATACAAATAGTTCAACTCAAGTGCTCCCTGAGCACCTGCAAACCCATGTTCTGTTGCCCACAGCCATATTGTTTAAATGTCTAAGCATTGAAAAAGCACATCGTCTTTTAAAGGGGCCACACACTGCTTTCCGCATAAAATTTTACAAACACAAAATTCTAATTTCCTGCCTTCCAATCCACAAGTACTCTGCCCAACTTTGCAACAAATCTGACATTTTCTACTTCAACTCATACTTCAATCTGCTAATTTCTCAGTATTTGCTATTCCCAACAAACCAGGCGTAGCTTACAGCACAGGAAAAGGCCCTTTGTGGCCCATCAAGATAAAAAAAAACTACCTAATTATTCTAATCCCATTTCCCAACACTTGGTCTGTAGTCTTGTATGCTTTGGCATCACAAGTGTATATCTAAATACCTTTTTAAACGTTACAAGGGTTTCTGCCTCGACCATCCTTCCAGACAGTGAGTTTCAGATTCCCACCACACTCTTGGTGAACAAAGATTTCCTCACATCCTCTCTAAACTTCCTGCCTCTTTCTTAAATCTATGCCACAGCCACACACACCCCAATCCAGTCACTGACTCCTCCACAAAGGGGAAACTCTTTTCACCATTTACACTGTCTATGTCCCTCATCAATTTAGACATCACAATCATGTTCCCCTTCTCTGTCTCCTCTGCTGCAAAGAAAACAACGCCAGCTTGTCCAATCTGTCCTCTTAAGTAAAACTCACCAGCCCAGGCAACATCCTGGTACAACAAAGGGGAGGAGATGGTCTTGTGGTATTATCGCTAAATGGTTAATGCAGACATCCAGGTAACATTCTGGGGGTCTGGGCTTGAATCCCACCTTGGCAGATGCTGGAATTGGAATTCAATGTATATCTGAATTCAGAGTTGGATAAACCCATCTGGTTTACTAATGTTCTTTAGGGAAGGAAATCTGCCATCCTTACCTGGTCTGGCCTACATGTGACTCAGACCCACAGCAATGTGGTTGACTCGATCTACCCTCTGGGCATTTAGTGATGGGCAATAAATGCTGGCCTGGCCAGTGATGCTGTCAGCCTGTAAATGCACTCTTTCCAGAGCAATTACATCCCTCCTGTATTGTAGATACCAGAGCTGGACACAACACACTAGCTGTAGCCTAACCAAATTTTAATACATTTCCAGTATAGCCTCCCATCCCTTGGACTCTATGCCTGCTTAACCACTTATCCTACCTGTTCTGCTACCTTAACAGACTGGTAGACACATATACTGGTAGGGTCCTGGTCCTTAGTGCCTCCCAGGGTCCTACAGTTCATGTATTCCCATGCGATTTTGTCAGTAGGGTATCAAATTCAAATTGATTGACTAATTTCAAAACCAAACTACAGCTTGGCCTGCTGACGGTATGGCTTTTTGATACAAATAGTTCAACTCAAGTGCTCCCTGAGCACCTGCAAACCCATGTTCTGTTGCCCACAGCCATATTGTTTAAATGTCTAAGCATTTAGGGTATCACCTCACCCTTATCTGCATTGAATTCCATATTTTAATGATCAGTTCATCCGATCAGGCTGTCTATATACTGTTGTAGTCTAAGCCTGTCCTCCTCACCATTAACCACACCAACAATTTGTGGACGATCCACGAACTTACTGATCAACCCTCTTACATTCAAGTCTAAATTGTTATATAAATGATAAACAGCAAGGGGCTGAACCCTGACCCCAGGGTATCGATGAGGCAACGGAAGATAGAGCAGGGCTGTTGGCAACAATTTCCAGTCGCTGTCTGATCACAGGAAACGTGGTGAGATGTGGAGCATGGCCAAGCTTAGCCTGATTGGCCTGTACAGTACTCCTGGGGCTCAGTCAGGAGGATCCATCATTGCCAAACCCTTGTGAAGATTCCTACATAAGTCAAGACCAGCCCACGAGCTGCCTTCAGGCCCATCCTTCCTTGCCACATGTGATAGTTCCCCAATCTGTTGGAAGGAAGCAAAATCCCCAGAGAGTTCAGGTCCCGCGGCAGGGTTGAAGGTGGTGTTCGGGTCCTAAGTGGGTGGGGGAACCGAGTCCCATAGGGGCAGGTCCTACCGTGGGATCGGGCCCCACATCAGGTTCGGGTTCACTCACTGTTTTGTGTGGAGCGCAATTGCAGCTGCTTCAGTTGACCTCAGTGTCTCGGGTTGGGGAAGGGAAAGACATGAGTGATCGGGTTTGTAACCTGGAGACAACTGAACTGGGACACATCTGAGTGTGTATCTGCGTGAATGCACATGTATGTGTGTGGGTACATGTGTATGTGTGTGCCTATGTACGTGTTTATATGTGTCTATATGCAAATATAGATGTGAGCACGTGTGTGTGTGCCTATACATGTAAGAATGTGGTAGTATGGCTGTGTATCTGTGAGCATGAATGTGTGTGCCTGCATGTATACATGCTTGTACATACGTCTGTGCATGTGCATATATATATATGTGTGTGTGTGTGTGTGTGTGTTGTGCGCGCCTGTGTGTATGTCTGAGTATCTGTTTATCTATACATGGTGTATGTGTGTGTGTCTATATGTGTGCAACTCTCTATATGTGTGCGAGTGTCTGTATATATGTGTGCATGCCTGTATATGTATGTGTGTGTAAATGTGCATGTGCCTATATGTGCACGTGTGTCTGTGCATGTGTGTGTGTCTGTTTATGTGTGTGTGCATCTGTGTGCGTGTCTGTACATGTGTGAGGGTATGTACATGTGTGTGGGTATGTACGTGTGTGAGGGTATGTACGTGTGTGAGGGTATGTACGTGTGTGAGGGTATGTACATTTGTGTGGGTATGTACATGTGTGTGGGTATGTATGTGTGTGAGGGTATGTACATGTGTGAGGGTATGTTAATGTGTGTGTGTCTGTTTATGTGAGCCTATGTGTAAACGTGTGTGTGTGTGTGTGTGTGTGTGTGTGTGTGTGTGTGTGTGTGTGTGTGTGTGTGTGTGTGTGTGTGTGTATGCGCATACGTGTGCTTATCTGTGAGTTTGTCTGTATATGCGTGCTTTTGCTTCTGTCTGTAAGTGTAAGAGGAACGGGGGAAAGAGATTTTCTTTTTAAATCTCTGCTTAGATGCTGAGTCCTGACTGTCCAAGCTCCCCGAGTCTTCCTGTCCACAGAGATATCTGTACTTAATCATTACTGGTGCCTTGCCTCCCTGACGTTAATCACTCTGTCACCAGTATCCACACCTTCAGCTCGCTGGAGCCTGACACTCTGCAAATCCTGCCTAAACCTCTCCAACCCTTCTCCTTCAAGAGATGTCTGAAAACCTACCAGTTTGAGTGATGCTTTCATCCTCTGCCTTTCTAACTCTTCGTGTGACTGTGTCTCATTTTGTTTGATAATCAGTCCTGTGAAATACCTGAGGATATTGTCTTATGCTATTAATTCAAGAGAAAAATTGAAAAGAAACATCCTCTGTTCTCTGAATTCTAAATTCAGGGAGCTGGCAAAAATCAGAGCCTGTGATTGGGAGGAATCACGTATCTCAGTGTTTAAAAAGGTGCTGATATCGGAACTGTGAAAATTGTTCAAACAGAATAAAACTGGAGGTTAATTGAGATCATTTTGTGCAGTGAGATTTGTTATTAGTGACTGAGTGATTCCCCGATAAACATTCTTACTGTTTCTCATAGCTACCTTCGAAGGGAAGCTGCAACAAACACAATGTGAAATGTAGGCTCATGTGTGGACAGAAACGCTAGCCTGGGCTGAAAGGCCTCTTTCTGGACTGTGTAATCTACGGAATGTACCAGAGGAAGACGTCACGCATGTCCTTCCAGTCTGTACTGACCGTCGCTTAATTGCACAGATGTCAGAAAGACATGATACATTTAAGACTACTAGATAATTATGCAGCATCAGAGGGGCAGGAAAGCTGATGTTAAAGGTCTAGACCTGAAACGTCAGCCTTTCTGCTCCTCTGATGCTGCTTGGCCTGCTGTGTTCATCGAGCTCCAGACCTTGATATCTCAGATTCTCCAGCATCTGCGGTTCCTATTATCGAGATAAGTACAGGACACGTTAGTCCGGTTGGCTGATTGCTGGCTAACCGTGTAACCATGTACCCACACTGCCGTGTAACCGTGTAACCACACTGCCCTGTAACCGTGTAACCACACTGCCGTGTAACTGTGTACTCACACTGCCGTGTAACCACACTGCCGTGTAACCGTGTAACCACACCGCCGTGTAACCACACTGCCGTGTAACCGTGTAACCACACTGCCGTGTAACTGTGCACTCACACTGCCGTGTAACCACACTGCCGTGTAACCGTGTAACCACACTGCCGTGTAACTGTGTACTCACACTGCTGTGTAACCACACTGCCGCGTAACCGTGTAACCACACTGCCGTGTAACCACACTGCCGTGTAACCGTGTAACCACACTGCCGTGTAACCACACCGCCGTGTAACCTTGTAACCACACCGCCGTGTAACTGTGTAACCACACCGCCATGTAGCCGTGTAAACACACTGCTGTGTAACCACACCGCCGTGTAACCACACTGCTGTGTAACCGTGTAGCCACACTGCCGTGTAACCACACTGCCGTGTAACCGTGTAACCACACTGCTGTGTAACCACACTGCTGTGTAACCGTGTAACCACACTGCCGTGTAACTGCGTAGCCACACTGCCGTGTAGCCACACTGCCGTGTAACTGTGTAGCCACACTGCCGTGTAACCACACTGCCGTGTAACCGTGTAACCACACTGCCGTGTAGCCACACTGCCATGTAACCGTGTAACCACACTGCCGTGTAACCACATTGCCGTGTAACCGTGTAACCACACTGCCGTGTAACCGTGTAGCCACACTGCCGTGTAACCGTGTAACCACACTGCCGTGTAACCACATTGCCGTGTAACCGTGTAGCCACACCGCCGTGGAACCACATTGCCGTGTAACCGTGTAACCACACTGCCGTGTAACTGTGTACTCACACTGCCGTGTAACCACACTGCTGTGTAACCTTGTAACCACACAGCCGTGTAACCACACTGCCGTGTAACCACACTGCAGTGTAACCTTGTAACCACACTGCCGTGTAACCACACTGCCGTGTAACCTTGTAACCACACTGCCATGTAACCACACTACCGTGTAACCACACTGCCGTGTAACCGTGTAGCCACACTGCCGTGTAACCACACTGCCGTGTAACCTTGTAACCACACTGCCGTGTAACCACACTGCCGTGTAACCGTGTAACCACACTGCCATGTAACTGTGTAACCACACTGCCGTGTAACCACACTGCCATGTAACTGTGTAACCACACTGCCGTGTAACCACACTGCCGTGTAACCGTTTAGCCACACTGCCGTGTAACCACACTGCCGTGTAACCGTGTAACCACACTGCCGTGTAACCACACTGCCATGTAAACGTGTAACCACACTGCCGTGTAACCACATTGCCGTGTAACCGTGTAACCACTCTGCTGTGTAACCACACTGTCGTGTAACTGTGTAACCACACTGCCGTGTAACCACACTGCCGTGTAACTGTGTAACCACACCGCTTTGTAACTGTGTAACCGTGCAGCTATTTAACAGGTATGTTACCTTGTAACTATGTGTTTCTGTAACTGACAAAGTGGAGAAGAAGGTGGAAATTTCTCATATCACCATATTGTCTTAATGGTATCGTACTTTCCTAAGATCTGTGCAAAACTACAACTTTGACACTTTGAAAGCACTCTGAAGCCCCCGGATCTTTCCCCACAGCCATTTAAATCTTACCTTTTACAAATTTTTTTGTCTGAACCCCTCATGGGGTGTGGATGAGATCCAGTTGATGGGAGGCTGACGGTGGGGATGGGGTTGTGAAGAGACTAGCTACAGATTGTCGATGTGCTGCTAATCATCTCTACACGTATAAGAAAATCCTTAACCCAAAGGCTGACAAAGTCTACACAGGTCAGTCTCACTGAGGAACAGGAGTGTCCCACTGTGGGCTGGCACTGCTCTTTCTCAGGTCAGTGCTGCAGGCCCCTGTTTAACTGTTCTCCTCTGCTTGCAGTGTAGCTGTGGTTACTGGGATGATGAGTAACGGGACCAAGGGATAGTTGAAGTTGGAGATGGTGTGAGGTGCACAGAGACTAGAATGGAGGTATGGTACAGATGATGGAGATAAGGAGTGACTACAGACTGTTAAACAATTCAACAATGAGCTTCTCTTGGATATATAGATAGGATCCCTACAGTGTGGCAGCAGGCCATCAGCCTAATGAGTCCACACCGACCCTCTAAAGAGCATCCCACACAGATCCACCCCCTATCCTATCCCTGTAATTCCACATTTCCCATGGCTAACCCACCTAACTCGCACTTCCAGTGGACACTATGGGCAACTTAGCATGGCCACACCTTCGGACTAGTGGGAGAAAGCTGGAGGACCCAGAGGAAATCCACACAAGCAGTCACTCAAGGGTGGAATCAAACCTGGGTCCCTGGTGCTGCTAACCACTGAGCCACCGAGCCATGGGCAGTGGGTCAACCCCACACAAATGGAACAGCTTGAACTTTTCTATGTGAAGGGGATTAAATCAATCAAAAAGAGGAATTGTAAGTATTGTCGATAGGCGTGACAGAGGCATTGGTGCAGAAATAAAGAATTAACAGGGAAATTTCCAGAGCGAGACAGGAGATGAGAGGTAGACTTATCTTTGGAAATGAGAAGGGTTTGTGTATGTATGGATACAAATGATAGCAATATCATTAGCCATGGCTAATTAAAGTCTAACTTCAGGAGCAGAGATGTGCACCCATGAACAATTGTATAGACAGATGAGGGTTGGTTTTTCAAAGAGATTTAGAATTGTTACACTGGGAAGGCTAATGGAAATAGTTTTGGAGTAAATAACTATTTAGATGAATGGACTGCCTTCAAAGGATTCAGAAACAGAGATATTCATGTCGTAACCGCCATACCTACCTTTGATTAGACAAATGGTGTTTGAAGGAGATGGATTGTGACGTGTTCAGAGTGCTTGAGAAATGGGCCTTGAAGTTGAAGCTGAGCCATTCTCTCTCTTGTCTGATTGAACCAGTGAAAACCAATTATTAACAACATCTGGTTCATTTGTGTTTTGCCAGTTTGATGTATATTTCCTATCTCTGAGCAATGCAGAGGAGGCTCTAGCTTTTCAACAAGCCATAGATTTGTTTACACAAGATTTAATAACTCTCCACAGTTACAAAACAAATAAATAACTCATTGTACTATTACAATATTATATTGCAAAGAATCTGCACACATGTATATCACAGCCATGCTCCTGGCAACTTCAGCAGTGTCTGTTTACTTTGCTCTGAGTCTGCACCTCAGCTTAACCAATCAAACACAGTGAACATTGATCAGTTATCAGGCTCACAACATCAAACACAGATCAACTAAAGCGCTGAAAACTGCAACAAGAGCCTCTCTCTCCTCTGATTCAACAAAGTAATTAAATCTGCTGTAAAAATTGATGCTACCTGGTATCTATAGAAAATATATTGCTGTGAATCAGAACAAGGAGGTGATTGTGAGCAAAGGGTGAGCCTGGGATTTTAGTAAATAACAGATGAAGTGGATAACAGTTGCCAAGGAAAGAGTTGAAGGTTAAGGAAGAAATATAAATTTAGATTTAGGTTTATTTAGATATAAATTTAGATTTATTTATTTGTCACATGTACAATGTACAAAGTGCACAAAGTCACCATTCACTGGTCCCTATTTGGTTACAAAAACCAGAATGAGAACATTTTAACAGAGCAAAAAGGTAAATAAGAAAAACACATCCAGATCTCAGAGTCCCAATTCCCATCTCCACAATGATGCAGGTTCTGCATCTGATTGCTAGGACACCTCACCGGCCCCCCAACCCACCTCCTCACTGGCCCCCACCTCATCCCTTCACCGGCACCCCCCCACCACCTCACCACCCACCCCCCCACCTTAACACCTCACCGGCCCCCGCGCTCACTCCCTCACTGGACCCACCCCCTTTCTCCCCCTCACTACCTCCCCCCTTTATTCCTGCACCACGAACACCCCGCCCCCTCACCGGACCCCGCTCTCACCCCCCTCACCATCCCCGGCTCTCACCCCCTCACCATCCCCGGCTCTCATAGGCAGGGTAGATATGGCCTAGCTATCCCGTTGGTGTAGGTTTGAGAATCAGAGGGCACAGACTGAATGTAATTGGTGAAAGAAGCAGTAGTGTCCCAGTGAGAGCCTTCTCGCACTCAGTCGGTGCTGTGGGCATACAACACGCTGAGGTGAAAATCGTGTACAATTGCAACTAGTTGATGTTGGTGGGTGTTTACTGGTACAGAGACGTTATTGATAGCACGGTGGCTCAGTGGTTGGCACTGCTGACTCACAGCGCCAGGGACCTGGGTTTGATTCTACCCGTGGGGAGCTATCTGTGGGAACTGTGCACGTTCTCCCCGTATCTGCGTGGGTTTCCTCCTGCAGCCCAAAGATGTGCAGATTAGGGTGGATTGGCCGTGCTAAATTGTCTGCAGTGATGGTGGATGTGTAGCTTAGTTGGGTAGTCATGGGAAATACAGGGTTATGGGTCTGTGTGGAATGTGTTTGAGAGGTTTGGTGCAGTCTTGTTGGGCTGAATGGCCTCTTTCTGCAGTGTAGGGGTTCTATGATTATGAAAGGGTTTCACTCAGTAAGACATCAGTAACATGGAAAGCTTCAGCTAATGATTCACTCAGAGAGGGAACAAACCAATTCTTATTGAGAGAACACTTTGTACACCTGGTCCAGATGGTGTTGTACGAAATTAAACTGGGACTAAGGTCAGTGGAGATACAGGTTCAGGAGTTACTGTGTGACAGGGCAAAGGAAATGGATTCATTCTGAATCGAACAGAGTGTCAGTAGTACTGCTGTTTTGGGGGACAATGTTGCGAATGCTTTCAGTCAGACAGTACTACAGCCAGGCAAGCCTGTTGAGTGCTCATGGTGTTTCATGTATGACTCTGATTGAGGGGCTGAGGCTAACCTAGCACAGTACCCCCTTTACTTTAACAAAGATAGTGCCCATCTTGTGGAGGTGCTGGTGTTGGACTGGGGTGGACAAGGCCAGAAGTCACACAATACCAGGCTACAGTCCAACAGGTTTATTTGGAATCATAACCTTTTGGAGCACTGCTACTTCAGGTGAAGTGAAGAGAAGCACACAGGCTCAAAATTTATAGGCAGAGAGATCAAAAGACCACACAGATGGTGTTTGTAAAGTGTCAACAGGCTGAATAACAACTCCCTGCAAGTGATCAAAAGTGTCACATGGTGTGAATAAAGTGTTAACAACTGAATAGCAAATGAAGGGATAACCAATGATCGAATTAATTGAGGCAGAGAGATAATTTCAAAAAAGTTAAAAATTAAAAATGGAATGGTTCTGGAGACGAGCAAATTGGTTGGAATAACATGATAGGTATAAGAGTCGCATGCCAAGGGTCTAATTAATGTAGCATGTAATACGAAACTGCATAAACAGACCTTAACAAATATGGGATGAAGCTGTGCCTCAGAGGAAGGCTTGTAGCATCATCAAATTACAGGGGGTTGTGGGGGGTGGGTTTAGGGGTATGTAGCCTGTTGGTCCAAGTTACACCCAACGAAGTAAGGCTTGAAGCTTGTTAATCAGAGGACATAGCTTTGAGGTACAGCACAAACAGGTGATGGGGGCAATTATATTTAAATGCACTGCATTACCATGGTCTGGAATGTGCCAACTGAGAGGTTGATAGATGGGTTGATTAGTAACTTTTTAATGGAAATTATGGCAGCTGGTGTAGAAGGGAAAGAGCAGGAGCTAAAGGATGAACTGCACAGTATTTGGGATCAAATTGCCAGTTAGATGGAAAGATGGAGATTGATTAGGAACAGTTGGCATGGACATTAAGGGAAGATTGTGTCTAACTAACTGGCTGGTGTTTTTGAGAAATTGACCGTGAGGCTCGGTGAGGGTAGCAGCATTGATGTGGTTTTTATGGATTACCAGATGGTATTTCTTCAGTACCACACTGCGGGCTTGTGAGGAACGTTGGGTAAGAGGACCAGTAGCAACATGGATACAACATTGGCTGAGGGATAGGGAATGGAGAGAAATGGTCAATGGATATTTCTTGGGCTGGAGGAAGGTTTGTTGTGAGTTTCCCAGGGGTTGGAATTGAGACCCTTCCTTTTTCTGAGATATACTAATCATCTGGATCTTGGTGTGCAGGGGGCATTTTCAAAATTTGTGGATGACACGAAACTTGGAAAAATTGTAGAGTGAGGAAAACATTGTGAAACTCCAAAAGGATATCAGCAGAAGGTTGCAGTGAGTAGATAGGTGCAGATGAAGTTCATTGCTGAGAAATGTGAGGCACTAGATTTGGAACAAAGGGATAAACAGGATAATGTAAGGCTACCATTCTAAAAGGTGTGCAAGAGCAGAGAAACCCGGGGTGTATATGTGCATAGATCATTAAAGGTGTCACATAGATAGAGAGCAGCCAGTAAATCATACAGTTTTCTTGGGTTCATAAATTGGGCCACAGAGTATAAGAGGAGGAGATTACAATGAATTCATAAGATGCTGGTTAGACATAAGCTGGAATATGGTGTAGCATCCCAGGTGCCACACTATGGGATGGATGTGGGTGCATTGGAGATCTGAGTGTGGGGGAGGTTATTGAGAACAGCTCCAGAGATGACATGTTTCAGTTCTGAGGAAAGTTTGGAGAAGCCAGGACTGATTCCTCAGAGAGGAGAAAGCTAAAGAGTTTTGATAGGTATCAAATAGGTGTCAAAGGTACCAGTGATATTGGCAGAAAGAGGAAAACGGTTCTGCTAGGGGAATATGAGCAGCTAGGGGTGAGCAGCTGTAAAAGCAGAACTATAAAAGGTAATAATCTCTGGAATACTACTTGAACCATGAGCAAATTGGCACATGGTCAACAAGATTAAAGAGGTAAACATGTGGCTCAAAGGTTGGTGTGGGAGAGACTGATTTGAATTCATGGAACATTGACACTAGTGCTGGGGAAGGAGGGAGCTGTCCCGTTGGGACCAGAGTCCTAGCCAATCACTTAACTACGGCTTAAAGTCTGTGTGTGTCTGTGTGTGTGTCTGTGTGTGTGTGTATATCTGTGTGTGTGTGTGTAACTGTGTGTGTGTGTGTGTGTGTATGTGTGTGTGTGTGTGTGTGTGTGTCTGTCTGTCTGTGTGTAACTGCGTGTGTGTCTGTGTGTGTGTGTATCTGTGTGTCTGTCTGCCTGTGTGTCTGTGTGTAACTGTGTGTGTGTGTGTGTGTGTGTGTGTGTGTGTGTGTGTGTGTGTGTGTGTGTGTGTGTGTGTGTGTGCAGGTATGGGTGAGGTTCAGCTGTATGGAAATTATGGAAAAATTTAAAGGTGGGGATGGCCATGTTTCTGACGTTCCCCAAATAAGTAATAAGACAGAGAGTCTGGCAAGGGTCAGGAATCTAACCTCAGGCACAACAGATAAGGGGACAGTTATGTGAAGGGAGGCAGTCAGTGTGGGGCTGGGGGTGTTGCATTTAAATACACACAGTATGTGAAACATGGGGAATAAACAAAGTGAAATTAGGTTAATAGCAGATCTTAAGAAAAAGAAGCCACAAGATGATTTTTTTCTGGAGCAATTTTTGGTAAAAACCACCAGGGGATGGGCAGTTCTGGATTTGGTGACATGTGATGACGGAGAGTTGATTAGGGAGTTTAAGGTGAAGAAAACCCAGGGACAGTGGCTATAATATGATAAAATGCCCCCCACCATTTGGGAGGGAGACATTGGAATCAGAAGTTGTATAACAGCTAAGTAAAGGTAACTACAAAGACACGAGGGAGGAGCCAGCTGGAGTTGATGGAAGGGGAGTTGAGCAGGGAAGATAGTGGAGCAGAAACGGCAGGAATTTCTGGGGGGAATTTGGGAGGCGCAGCAAAAATATATCCCAAGGAAGAAGCAACATATTAAGTGGAGGTCTAGGTAACCATGGCTGACAAAGGAAATTGTGGACAGCATAAAAGCAAAGAAAAAGCAATTAATGTGGTGAGAATTGGTGGGAAACCAGAGAATTTGGAAGTCTTTTAAAACTAGCAGAAAATAATCACAAAAAACAATAAGGGGGAGAAGATGAAATATGAGAGTAAGCTAGCTAGTAACATAAAAGAAGAACACACACCTGCCCACACACACACACACACACACACACACACACACACACACACACACACACACACACAGTTACACACAGACACACAGGCAGGCAGACAGACACACAGGCAGACAGACAGACAGACAGATAGACACACACACTATCTAAAGTTAAGAGACAGGAAGGAGTCGACATTGGAGCACTGCAAAATGAGGCTGCAGAAGTAGTGATGGGCAGCAAAGAAATGGCAAAGAGATTGAATAAGTACTTTGCATCAGCCCTCATGGTGGAAGACACCAACAGCTTACCAGAACTTCGAGCGCCGGGGACAGAGTTCAATGTAGTGGCCATCACTAAGGAGAATGTGCTGGGGAAGCTGAAAGGTCTGAAAGTGGATAAATTACCCAGGCAGATGGACTACTCCCCTGAGTACTGAAGGAGAGAGCTGAGGAGATCGTAGAGGTGGTCTTTCAGGAATCGTTGAAGCCAGGGAGAGGTCCAGAAGACTGGAAAATAGCTAATGTAACATCCTGCTAAGAAGGGAGGGAGGCAGAGGACAGGCAACTGTAGGCTGGTTAGCCTGACCTTGGCTGTAGGTAAGATTTTAGAGTTCATCATGAGATTGCAGAGTATTTGGAAGTGCATGGTAAAACAGGCTGAGTACAGCACAGCTTTGTCACACCTGACAAATCTGCTGGAATTCTTCAAGGAGGTAAGGAGCAAGTTAGACAGAGGAGAGCCAGTGGACACAATCTATCTGGATTTCCAGGAGGCCTGTTACCAAAGGACAAGCTGCCAAATAAGATAAGCGCTCATGTTGTTAGGGGCATGATATTGACTTGGATAGAGGACTGGATGACCGGCAGAATTGGGGACAAAAGGGTCTTTTTCAGGATGGCAGCCGGAATTCTGCAGGGGTCAATGTTGGCACCACAACCATTCATGTTATACATTAATGATCTGGGTGAAGGAACTGAGGGCATTGATGCTAAGCTTGCAGATGGTAGAAAGATAGGTGGAGAGACAGGGAGGGTTGAGAAAGTGGGGAGACTGCAGAAGGACTTGGACAGGCTGGAACAGTAGGCAAAGAAGGTGCAGATGGAATACAATTTAGGAAAGTGTGGTTAAGCACTTTGGTAGGAAGAATGGAGACGTAGACTATTTTCTAAATGCAAAAAGTTTTCAGAAATGTGAAACAGAAAAGGACATGGGAGTCTTAGTTCATGATTCTCTTGTTTAACATATAGGTTCAGCTGGCACTTGGAATGGCAAATGCAATGTTGGCATTCATTTCTCGAGGGCTACAATACAGAATACAGAAGGGGTAAGATTAAGGAACCTTGGATGACGAGAGCGGTGGAGCTTCTAGTGAAAAGGAAGAAGGTAGCTTACATAAGGTGGAGGAAGCTAGGGTCAAGTTCAGCTAGAGAGGATTACATGCAGGCAAGGAAGGAGCTCAAAAATGGTCTGAGGAGAGCCAGGAGGGGGCACGAGAAAGGCTTGGCAGAAGGAATCCGGGAAAACACAAAGGCATTTTACACTTACGTGAGGAATAAGAGAATGGTCAAAGAAAGAGTAGGGACGATCAGGGATAGCATAGGGAACTTGTGTGTGGAGTCTGAGGAGGTAGGGGAAGCCCTATATGAGTTTTTTGCTTCTGTCTTTACGAAAGAAACCAACTTTGTAGTGAATGAAACCTTTGAAGAGCAGGTGTGCATGCTGGAATGGATAGAGATAGAGGAAGCTGATGTGCTGAAAATTTTGTCAAACATTAAGATTGACAAGTCGCCAGGCCCGGATCAGATTTGTCCTCGGCTGCTTTGGGAAGCGAGAAATGCAATTGCTTCGCCACTTGCGAAGATCTTTGCATCCTCGCTCTCCACTGGAGTCGTACCTGAGGACTGGAGAGAGGCAAATGTAATTCCTCTCTTCAAGAAAGGAAATAGGGAAATCCCCGGCAATTATAGACCGGTAAGTCTCACGTCTGTCGTCTGCAAGGTGTTAGAAAGGATTCTGAGGGATAAGATTTATGACCATCTGGAAGAGCATGGCTTGATCAAATACAGTCAACACGGCTTTGTGAGGGGTAGGTCATGCCTTACAAACCTTATCGAGTTTTTTGAGGATGTGACTAGAAAGGTTGATGAGGGTCGAGCTGTGGATGTGGTGTATATGGACTTCAGTAAGGCATTTGATAAGGTTCCCCATGGAAGGCTCATTCAGAAGGTCAGGAGGAATGGGATACAGGGGAACCTAGCTGCTTGGATACAGAATTGGCTGGCCAATTTTGAGTGCGAGCAGCAGCGGAGGCAAGACGGACCCGGAAGACTGCAGCTAAGGTAAAGCAGTTTATTTTTAAAATTACTTACCGGTAGCGGGCAGCGGTGTTTTTTTTTCCTCTTTCAGAGAAGGAGCGGGAGCATCAGAGGAAGTGACGAGGACCAGAGGGGCAGCCGGGAAGGAAAGCAGTGACCATATATATCAGCAAGGCGGCTTAACCCGAGACTCTACAACTGTAGTGTCTCCCACCCGCCCTCCTCCTCTAACCTAGTTAATAAGGTAAGGTTCATTCTAAACTTTCTCTATTGAACATAAGTTTGTTATTAATTTGTTATTATTACTTGAAGTGAGCTTTCTGCTTTAGTATTGAGTGGGTGTTCAGATAAGTGGGGTATGGATGCTAGGGCAGTTGCTTGCTCCTCCTGCAAAATGTGGCAGTTGGGAGATGTGGCACACGTCTCCGCTGGCTACATCTGCGGGAAGTGCACCCAGCTACAGCTCCTTGAAAACCGTGTTAGGGAAATGGAGCTGGAGCTGGATGAACTACGGATCATTCGGGAGGCAGAGGGGGTAATTGAGAGGAGTTATCGGGAGTTGGTCACTCCTAAGGCTCAGGACGAGGATAGATGGGTTACAGTTAGGGGGAGGAAAGGGGACAGACAGACAGTGCAGAGATCCCCTGTGGGCATTCCCCTCAGCAATAAGTATACCGTTTTGGATACTGCTGGGGGGGTTGACCTACCAGAGGAAAGCCATAGTAGTCAGTTCTCTGGCACTGAGCCTGACACTGTGGCAAAGAAGGGAAGGGGGCAGAATAGAAAAGTACTCGTGGTAGGGGACTCGATAGTTAGGGGAATCGACAGGAGATTTTGTGGGCAAGATCGGGATTCCCGGAAGGTATGTTGCCTCCCTGGTGCCAGGGTCCGGGACGTCTCCGATCGGGTGTATAAAGTTCTGAAAGGGGAGGGTGAACAGCCAGAAATCGTGTTACATATTGGCACAAATGATATAGCCAGAAATAGGTTTGAGGATATAAAAAGTGATTTCAGGGAGTTAGGATGGAAGCTGCAGAGCAGGACGAACAGAGTAGTGTTCTCTGGTTTACTACCGGTGCCACGAGATAGCGAGGTGAGGAACAGGGAGCGGGCGCAGCTGAACACGTGGCTACGCAGCTGGTGTAGGAGGGAGGGTTTCAGATATGTTGATAATTGGGATGCCTTCTGGGGAAGGTGGGACCTGTACAAGAAGGACGGGTTGCATCTGAACTGGAAGGGGACCAATGTCCTGGGTGGAAGGTTTGCTCGAGTAGTTCGAGAGGGTTTAAACTAGTATGGCAGGGGGGTGGGAACCTGAGCTGTATACCAGAGGTGAGCGTTGATGCAGGTGAGGCAGTAGCAAGAGGTAGACCAGCTAGTGGGAAGGATTTTCCTGGGAAGGAACCAAGGGATCGGTTAAAGTGTGTTTGCTTTAATGCAAGGAGTATCAGGAATAAAAGTGATGAACTTAGAGCATGGATCAGTACCTGGTGCTATGATGTTGTGGCCATAACAGAGACATGGGTTTCTCATGGGCTGGAATGGTTGCTGGATATTCCAGGGTTTAGAACATTTAAAAAGAATAGGGAGGGGGGAAAAAGAGGAGGGGGTGTAGCACTACTAATCAGAGAGGGTATCACAGCTACAGAAGCTTCCATTGTCGAGGAAGATCTGCCTACTGAGTCAGTATGGGTGGAAATTAGGAACAGCAAGGGAGTAGTCACCTCGTTAGGGGTTTACTACAGGCCCCCCAATAGCAGCAGGGAGATTGTAGAAAGCATAGGTCGACAGATTTTGGAAAAGTGTGGACGCAGTAGGGTTGTTGTAATGGGTGACTTTAACTTTCCTAATATTGATTGGAACCTCCTTCGAGCAGAAGATTTGAATGGAGCTGTTTTTGTAAGGTGTGTTCAGGAGGGTTTCCTAACGCAGTACGTTGACAGGCCGACGAGGGGAGAGGCCATTCTAGACTTGGTGCTCGGAAACGAGCCGGGGCAGGTATCAGATCTTGTGGTGGGAGAGCATTTTGGTGATAGTGACCATAACACTCTCTCATTCTACATAGCTATGGAGAAGGAGAGGATTAGGCAAAATGGGAGGATATTTAATTGGGGAAGAGGAAACTATGATGCGATTAGACACGAGTTAGGAAGCATGGACTGGGAGCAGTTGTTCCATGGTAAGGGAACTATAGACATGTGGAGATGGTTTAAGGAACAGTTGTTGGGAGTGATGAGTAAATATGTCCCTCTGAGACAGGCAAGACGGGGTAAGATAAAGGAACCTTGGATGACGAGAGCGGTGGAGCTTCTAGTGAAAAGGAAGAAGGTAGCTTACATAAGGTGGAGGAAGCTAGGGTCAAGTTCAGCTAGAGAGGATTACATGCAGGCAAGGAAGGAGCTCAAAAATGGTCTGAGGAGAGCCAGGAGGGGGCACGAGAAAGGCTTGGCAGAAGGAATCCGGGAAAACACAAAGGCATTTTACACTTACGTGAGGAATAAGAGAATGGTCAAAGAAAGAGTAGGGCCGATCAGGGATAGCATAGGGAACTTGTGTGTGGAGCCTGAGGAGGTAGGGGAAGCCCTAAATGAGTTTTTTGCTTCTGTCTTTACGAAAGAAACCAACTTTGTAGTGAATGAAACCTTTGAAGAGCAGGTGTGCATGCTGGAATGGATAGAGATAGAGGAAGCTGATGTACTGAAAATTTTGTCAAACATTAAGATTGACAAGTCGCCAGGCCCGGATCAGATTTGTCCTCGGCTGCTTTGGGAAGCGAGAAATGCAATTGCTTCGCCACTTGCGAAGATCTTTGCATCCTCGCTCTCCACTGGAGTCGTACCTGAGGACTGGAGAGAGGCAAATGTAATTCCTCTCTTCAAGAAAGGAAATAGGGAAATCCCAGGCAATTATAGACCGGTAAGTCTCACGTCTGTCGTCTGCAAGGTGTTAGAAAGGATTCTGAGGGATAAGATTTATGACCATCTGGAAGAGCATGGCTTGATCAAATACAGTCAACACGGCTTTGTGAGGGGTAGGTCATGCCTTACAAACCTTATCGAGTTTTTTGAGGATGTGACTAGTAAGGTTGATGAGGGTCAAGCTGTGGATGTGGTGTATATGGACTTCAGTAAGGCATTTGATAAGGTTCCCCATGGAAGGCTCATTCAGAAGGTCAGGAGGAATGGGATACAGGGGAACTTAGCTGCTTGGATACAGAATTGGCTGGCCAACAGAAGACAGCGAGTGGTAGTAGAAGGAAAATATTCTGCCTGGAAGTCAGTGGTGAGTGGGGTTCCACAGGGCTCTGTCCTTGGGCCTCTACTGTTTGTAATTTTTATTAATGACTTGGACGAGGGAATTGAAGGATGGGTCAGCAAGTTTGCAGACGACACAAAGGTCGGAGGTGTCGTTGACAGTATAGAGGGCTGTTGTAGGCTGCAGCGGGACATTGACAGGATGCAGAGATGGGCTGAGAGGTGGCAGATGGAGTTCAACCTGGATAAATGCGAGGTGATGCATTTTGGAAGGTCGAATTTGAAAACTGAGTACAGGATTAAGGATAGGATTCTTGGCAGCGTGGAGGAACAGAGGGATCTTGGTGTGCAGATACATAGATCCCTTAAAATGGCCACCCAAGTGGACAGGGTTGTTAAGAAAGCATATGGTGTTTTGGCTTTCATTAACAGGGGGATTGAGTTTAAGAGTCGTGAGATCTTGTTGCAGCTCTATAAAACTTTGGTTAGACCGCACTTGGAATACTGCGTCCAGTTCTGGGCGCCCTATTATAGGAAAGATGTGGATGCTTTGGAGAGGGTTCAGAGGAGGTTTACCAGGATGCTGCCTGGACTGGAGGGCTTATCTTATGAAGAGAGGTTGACTGAGCTCGGTCTCTTTTCATTGGAGAAAAGGAGGAGGAGAGGGGACCTAATTGAGGTATACAAGATAATGAGAGGCATAGATAGAGTCGATAGCCAGAGACTATTTCCCAGGGCAGAAATGGCTAGCACGAGGGGTCATAGTTTTAAGCTGGTTGGTGGAAAGTATAGAGGGGATGTCAGAGGCAGGTTCTTTACGCAGAGAGTTGTGAGAGCATGGAATGCGTTGCCAGCAGCAGTTGTGGAAGCAAGGTCATTGGGGTCATTTAAGAGACTGCTGGACATGCATATGGTCACAGAAATTTGAGGGTGCATCCATGAGGATCAATGGTCGGCACAACATTGTGGGCTGAAGGGCCTGTCTGTGCTGTACTGTTCTATGTTCTATGTTCTATGTTCTATGTTCTAACAGAAGGCAGCGAGTGGTAGTAGAAGGAAAATATTCTGCCTGGAAGTCAGTGGTGAGTGGAGTTCCACAGGGCTCTGTCCTTGGGCCTCTACTGTTTGTAATTTTTATTAATGACTTGGACGAGGGAATTGAAGGATGGGTCAGCAAGTTTGCAGACGACACAAAGGTCGGAGGTGTCGTTGACAGTGTAGAGGGCTGTTGTAGGCTGCAGCAGGACATTGACAGGATGCAGAGATGGGCTGAGAGGTGGCAGATGGAGTTCAACCTGGATAAATGCGAGGTGATGCATTTTGGAAGGTCGCATTTGAAAGCTGAGTACAGGATTAAGGATAGGATTCTTGGCAGCGTGGAGGAACAGAGGGATCTTGGTGTGCAGATACATAGATCCCTTAAAATGGCCACCCAAGTGGACAGGGTTGTTAAGAAAGCATATGGTGTTTTGGCTTTCATTAACAGGGGGATTGAGTTTAAGAGTCGTGAGATCTTGTTGCAGCTCTATAAAACTTTGGTTAGACCGCACTTGGAATACTGCGTCCAGTTCTGGGCGCCCTATTATAGGAAAGATGTGGATGCTTTGGAGAGGGTTCAGAGGAGGTTTACCAGGATGCTGCCTGGACTGGAGGGCTTATCTTATGAAGAGAGGTTGACTGAGCTCGGTCTCTTTTCATTGGAGAAAAGGAGGAGGAGAGGGGACCTAATTGAGGTATACAAGATAATGAGAGGCATAGATAGAGTTGATAGCTAGAGACTATTTCCCAGGGCAGAAATGGCTAGCACGAGGGGTCATAGTTTTAAGCTGGTTGGTGGAAAGTATAGAGGGGATGTCAGAGGCAGGTTCTTTACGCAGAGAGTTGTGGGAGCATGGAGTGCGTTGCCAGCAGCAGTTGTGGAAGCAAGGTCATTGGGGTCATTTAGGAGACTGCTGGACATGTATATGGTCGCAGAGATTTGAGGGTGCATACATGGGGATCAGTGGTCGGCACAACATTGTGGGCTGAAGGGCCTGTTCTGTGCTGTACTGTTCTATGTTCTATGTTCTATGTTCTATGTTCTATGTTCTATGTTCTATGTTCCATGTTCCATGTTCCATGTTCCATGTTCCATGTTCCATGTAGGAACAGGAATGAGAGGGGATCTGACTGAAACCTACAGAATACTGAGAGGCCTGGATAGAGTGGACGTGGAGAAGATGTCTCCTCCAGTAGGAGAGCCCAGGACTCGTGGGCACAGCCTCAGAGTGAAGGGATGGCCCTTTGGAATTAAGATGAGGAGAAATTTCTTCAACCAGAGGGTGGGGAATCTGTGGGACTCTTTGCTGCAGAGGGCTGTGGATGCCAGGTTTTGAGGATAGTTAAGACACAGACAGAAAGGTTCTTGTTTGGGAAGGGGATCAAGGGTTACAGGGAGAAGGCAGAAGAAGCCATGATCAAATGGTGGAACTGAATGGCTGAATTCTGCTCACATGTCTTATGGCTTAATGGTCAAAAGATGCAAATGTGAGGTACTCCTCCATGTTGAATAACACTTGGAGGAAGCACTGAGGGCGACAAGGGCACAAAATGTACTCTGGGTGGGGGGATTTCAGTGTCCACCACCAAGAGGGGCTCGGCCACAGTACTACTGATCGAGCTGGCCAGGGCCTAAAGGACATAGCTGTGAGACTGGGTCTGCGGCATGTGGTGAGGGAACCAAGAGGGAAAAACATGCTTGACCTTATTTGTACCAATCTGCCAGCTGCAGTTGCATCTGTCCATGACAGTATCGGTAAGAGTGACCATCGCACAATCCTTGTGGAGATGAAGTCCCGCCTTCACATTGAGAACAACCTCCATCATGTTCTGTGGCACTATCACCGGGCTAAATGGGACAGACTTTGCACAGGTCTAGCTACTCAAACCTGGGCATCCATGAGACACTGTGGGCCATCAACAGCAGCAGAATTGTACTCCAGCACAATCTGTAACCTCATGGCCCGGCATAAACCCCACTCAACCATTACCATCAAGCCAGGGGATCAACCCTGGTTAATGGAGAGTGCAGGAGGGTGTGCCAGGAGCAGCACCAGGCATACCTGAGGATGAGGTACTAACCTGGTGAAGCCACCAAACAGGACTACTTGCATGCCAAGCAGCAAAAGCAGCTAATGACAGATAGAGCTAAGTAATTCCAATACCAACGCATCAGATCTAATCTCTGCAGAACTGCCACATCCAGCTGTGAATGGTGGTGGACAATTCAACATCTCACTGACTGAAGCAAACAGTTGCGGTTAGTCGGCTCGCTGAGCTGGTTCGTTGTTTTGCAGACATTTCGTTACCATGTCGGGTAAATCCTCAGTGCAGCTTCTGATGAAGCATCGGTGTGTTTTCCTGCCTGGCTTTTAAACTCTGGGATCTGCTGCGATGGATTGCCTCACTTCTGGGTTTCCTCCGTAGCGAAGTGTATATGGGGTCGTGTTCTATGTGCTTATTAATGGCTTTCTTCATGGAGTGCCAGGCTTCTAGGAATTCTCGTGCCTGCCTCTGCCTTGCCTGTCCCAGGATCTTGTCAAAGTCATGGTTCTCCTTGCCGATATGGATTGAGATGAGTTAGTATTCTGGATGTGAGTTTGCTCACTAAGCTGGAAGGTTAGTTTTCAGACGTTTCATTACCATTCTAGATAACATCATCAGTGAGCCTCTGGTGAAGCGCTGGTGTTATGTCCCACTTCCGATTTATCTGGTTAGGTTTCCTTGGGTTGGTGATGTCATTTCCTGCATTGGTGATGTCATTTCCTGTTCTTTTTCTCAGGGGATGGTAGATGGGCTCCAAATCAATGTGTTTGTTGATGGAATTCCGGTTGGAATGCCATGCTTCTAGGAATTCTTGTGCGTGTCTCTCCCTCATTGGTTTGGAGCCAATCTACCATCCCCTGAGAAAAAGAACAGGAAATGACATCACCAACACAGAAAATGACATCACCAACACAAGGAAACCTAACCAGATAAATAGAAAGCGGGACATAACACCAGTGCTTTGTTGGAGGCTCACTGATGATGTTACCTAGAATGGTGACGAAACGTCTGGGAACAAACCTTCAAGCTCAGTGAACCAGCTTACATCCGGAACAAAATAAAGACCCACTCTCTTGTGGACCGAGAGGAGGGGAGTGCTGTCTTGGAGGTGAAAGGAGGACGTCGGGTTGGCTGTGCACCCTTGCAACCAGTGGATCTTAATGCTGGCTTCGGCCTAACGCTGGTTCAGGGGAGCAGCCAACCTGCAACGATGGCTGCAGCAAGTGCTCGTGCCCCAGGTCAGGGGGTCCGGAACACCATCCATGTTTCCGTAAAGAAGGTGGATGAAGGTGCACCTGTGGACCGCACCTTCTTCGTGAAGAGGGTCCTGTTGGACTGTTGTGGGTTCGCTGCTGCGGACATTTACTGCCTGCAGGATTTCCCCGGAGGAGGTTTTTACGATGTGACCTTCAGGAGTGCCAAGCTTTGCGAGCGCTTCCTGGAGGTTTTCAAGGAGAAAGGAGGTGAGGGCCCCCTCTCTGTACTGACCGCTGTCCCGCTGTTTGTGATGCCAGCACAGAGGAGCCGTATGGTGACTGTACACATGTACAACCCGCATGTGCCAGCAGTTGATGTCCTGACCTTCCTCGGAAGGTATGTGAAGGTGGAAGGGGACCTAACTGACATCATGGACCCCTTTGGCATCTGGACCAGTAAGAGTCAAGTCAAGGTGACGCTGAGGATGGGCGCGGATGGGAACATCGCACACCCACCGTCCAGCTTCGCGATCGGCGGGAGCAAGGGCTACCTGACCTATGCAGGGCAACCCAAAGTCTGCCATGCCTGTGGTAGGTCAGGTCACATGTCGGCCGATTGCAAAGCCACCATCTGCAGGGAGGAGGGACACCTTGCAAAGGATTGCCCACGAGAGAAAAGCTGCAACCTTTGCTGGGAAGCAGGCCACCTCTATAGGGCATGTCCGTGGCGGTGGACCACCTACTCCCAGGTCGCTGGCAGGGGCAACGTGGGGCCAGCCCCCCCCCCGGAGGAGAGGAAGGCACCAGGGCACTGCAAGGACCACCCCTAGTGTGCAGGAGGGCCCAGTCCCGCAGGATGGGTCAGAGGCCAGCATAGCGCCCCTCCAGGCTCCGCTCCCCCCGACAACCTGGAGTCGATGGAGGCGGCGACAGGCGACCCAGGGGAGTGGACGACGGTCTGGAAAGCGAGGAGAAAGGCGTGTTGACGGGCCCAGGAACCGCAACCATCAGGTGGGAAGAGGCAGCTACGGGGGGCTATAAGAGCTCCTCTGACGAGGGGGATTTGGAGGGGGTGCGCCCAATGCAGAAGCTAAAGATCTCGAGGGGGAAGGAAATCAGCACCACGCTTCCAGGTTACGGGAGGCGTCCTGAGGCTCCCTCCGACGCCCAGCTACATGCCACTGGGGCACTGGAGGGCCCCCCGGAACTTCCAGGCGGGAAGCAGGAAACAGCGCGACCCCAGCCTGACCCAGAGCCGGACCCTCCTGCCTCTGCCCACCCCCGCCCCCCCGACGGGGGGATGCCACCCGGAAGGCAGCATGGACGGTTTCCTGAGCCCGGAGAGCGTCCATCAGTTAGCCCGGGCAATGGGCATGAAGGGACAGATGGAGGGGCTGGACCTTGGACTTGGGGAGGGTACTGCGGCCACTGCCCACAATGGGGGTACGAGTGGCAAGCATTAATGTGCGCAGCGTCAAGTCAACCGCGAGATGTGTGTCCACGTTGGCCTACCTGACCACAATCAAGGCGGACCTCCTGTTTCTGCAGGAGTGCGGGATACCGCACCTCAGCGGGTACGGGAAATGGTCCGGCGCCTGGACCTGTGGGCCTTCGATCTGGTCGGGGGGTAACGACTGTCGCTCCTCGGGCCTGGCTATTCTGCTGCGGGGGCGCAACTTCACCATCGCTCAAGTTCAGGAGGTGGTGGGAGGGCGCCTCCTAGTGGCTGACGTCACCTACAGGAACGCTCCCCTGAGGCTGTTCAACGTGTACGCCTCAGTGGTACGGAGTGAGCGGTTGGCCGTCCTGCAGCGGCTTCCACCCCTGCTGGCTACGTCCAGGCCGGTCATCCTAGGCGGAGACTTCAACTGCATCATCGATGCAGATGGAAGATCCAGCGTGGGGACAGCGGGTGGGGGGAGTCAACTGGACGTCATGCCCAGATTCCTGATGGGCACGGTGAAGGATGCCAAGCTGCTCGACGTCTTCAGCACCCCTGCAGACGGAGCGCAGCGGAGGTACACCTGGTCGCAGCCAGACGGGTCTATCCGCTCAAGGATAGACTTCCTGTTTGTGTCACGGGCATTCTCGGTCAGGTCCACCAGCGTCAAGCCGGTGTTCTTCTCTGACCGGTGTTCTTCCTGCTGGCCAACTGTCACTTACAGGACGACCAGCCGGCCGGCAAGGGGACTTGGAAGCTCAACACGACTCTGTTGACCCCAGAGAACGTCGAAGAGCTTGAGACGGAGTACGCCGGTTGGAGAACCGTGAAACCCCTCTTTGAGTCTCCGGGCGACTGGTGGGAGAAGGTGAAGGAGAACATCAAGAGGTTCTTTGTCGTCAAGGGTGTTCGGAAGGCAAGAGAGAGGCGAGGAAAGCTGTTGCGACTCCAGAAAAGGGTGCAGAACCTGCTCCTTCTGCAGTCGATGGGGGTCGATGTCACGGAGGACCTCCACGTGATGAGGGACCAGCAAGCCTCGCTCTTCACCGCGGAGGCCTCCAGGATAATCTTCCAGTCCAGGGTCCGCTCCGTGGAGCAGGACGAGACGTGCTCGCGTTTCTTCTTTCAGAAGGTGCACAAAGAGAGCTCTGTGCTTAGCCAGCTGAAGGAGGACGACGGCTCGGTGACGTCGTCTCGGCCCGACATTTTGAGGATCAGCAGATCCTTCTATGCCGGACTGTACAACATGAAGCCCACGGACAGCACGGCCTCCGAGTCCTTCCTGTCGTCTATCACGGAGGTCTGAGACGACGGCATGAGGGAGTGGCTGGACCGGCCGATATCCCTGGACGAGCTGACCAGAGCCCTCAAGTCCTTGGAGAGGAATAGGACTACCGGGAGCGACGGCTTACCGGTCGAGCTGTATTCCGCTCTGTGGGACCTGGTCAGCCAGGACCTGCTGGAGGTGTACGATAGTACGCTTCGGGCAGGGGAAATGTGCAAGTCCATGAGGAAGGGCATCATCACCCTCATTTACAAGAGGAAGGGGGAGAGGGAAGAAATTAAGAATTGGCGTCCCATTTCACTATTGCACGTGGACTACAAAATCCTGGCCAAGGTCATAGCCAACCGGTCAGGTCTGTCCTGGAGTCAGTGATTCACCCTGACCAAACCTGTGCTGTGCCGGGCAGGAAGATCGCTGAGAGCCTCGCGCTCATCAGGGATACGATCGCCTACGTGCAGGACAGGCAGGTGGACACCTGCCTCGTCAGCCTGGACCAGGAGAAGGCCTTCGACAGGGTCTCGTGCTTACATGAGGGACGTCCTCTCCAAATTGGGGTTCGGGGAGGGCATCCACAATTGGATCCGGCTGCTCTACGCCAACATCGTTAGCGCAGTCTCGATCAACGGGTGGAAATTGGACAGTTTTCCTGTCAGATCTGGAGTCAGGCAGGGCTGCCCGCTCTCTCCTGCCTTGTTTGTGTGCTGTGTGGAGCCCTTTGCCGCATCCATCAGGCAGAACGTGAGCCTGAAGGGCGTGACTATCCCAGGCAGTGGAGGCCTCCAGGTCAAGACCTCCCTGTACATGGACAACATTGCCGTCTTCTGCACCGATTGTCGGTCGGTGAGTAGGCTGTTGGACATCTGCGGCCAGTTTGAACTGGCCTCTGGTGCCAAAGTTAATAGGGGTAAGAGCGAGGCCATGTTCTTCGGGAACTGGGATGACTGCTCCTTCATCCCCTTCACCGTCGGGACAGACTACCTGAAGGTGCTGGGTCAGAGATAATGGGAACTGCAGATGCTGGAGAATTCCAAGATAATAAAATGAGGCTGGATGAACACAGCAGGCCAAGCAGCATCTCAGGAGCACAATTGTTTGGTTTGGTGGAGCTGGTGCGTGCACTGAGACTTGGGAGGAGCGTATCACCAAACTGAAGCAGAAGCTGGGCAGGTGGACGCTCCGGTCCCTCTCCATCGCGGATAAGTACCTGGTTGTCAGGTGCGAGGGGCTTTCGGTACTGTTGTATGTGGCGCAGGCCTGGCCTATTCCCTGGACCTGCGCCGCTGCAGTCACCCGGGCCATCTTCCACTTCATTTGGGGGTCGAGGATGGACCGGGTCCGCAGGGACACCATGTACAAAGACCTGGGAAAGGGCGTACCGAACGCCACCCTCGCCCTGATGGCTACCTTTGTGTGCGGCTGCATCAAGCTGTGCAAAGATCCTCAGTACGCAAACACCAAGTGTCACTACTTATTGAGGTTCTACCTGTCCCTGGTGTTGCGAAGGATGGGCCTGGCCTCGTTGCCGCGGAACGCTCCGAGTAGTTGGACCGTTCCGTACCACCTGTCCTTCGTGGAGAAATTTTTGAAAGGAAACACCTTTGACCACAAGCCATCAGGCAGTAGTCAGCACGTAGTATCCTCGGGACCCTTCGGGAAAAGGAGAGGGTGGATCCCGTCGTGTGGTTCCCCACGCAGACTGCCAAAGTCGTTTGGCAGAATGCCTCATCGCCAGAACTTTCAAACAAGCACAAGGACATTGCTTGGCTGGCAGTGAGAGGGGCTCTGCCAGTGAGATCCTTTATGCATGCCCGGAATCTCTGCACCACCGCACGCTGCCCTCGAGGCAGCTGCAGCGGGGGGGGACGAAACTGTCGATCACCTCCTTCTGGAGTGTGCCTATGCGCAGGAGGTCTGGAGGGGGATGCAATGGTATTTGTCGAGGTTCGTCCCGAGCAGCTCCGTGACGTGGGACTCCATGCTCTACTGGCTGTTTCCCGGGATGCACACCGAGACCAACATCAACTGCGCCTGGAGGACCATCAATGCGGCGAAAGACGCTCTTTGGTCTGCCTGCAACTTGCTCGTCTGCCAGCTGAAAGAACTGACCCCGACCGAGTGTTGCAGACTGGCGCACTCGAAGGCCAGGACTACGTGCTGAGGGAAGCGCTAAAGCTTGGGGCAGCCGCTGCCAAGGTGCGGTGGGGAAAGACCACGGTATGAACCCCTCGTCCAGAATAGGAAAAAGAACCCTATCTGGTAACTGGGCCCAGCTGGCGCCTTCTCCAACTGGTCAGGGGGCCAACTGGGACTGTGCGGGATGACGACTGCCGGGGCGGTTTCTTTGCTTTGTGTTTTTTTTTCTTTTTTTGTTTGTTTTTTTTTCTTTAGTTGGTGTACGTACCCCCTGGGTAACCCATAGCGGCTTGCATGACTGGGTAGGTGTATAAATATGTTTTATTTTTTGTACATCTTGTGAATAGAGTATATTTTTCAAATTAAAAAAAGTGACGAAACGTCTGAAAACTAACCTTCCGGCTCAGTGAGCAAACTCACATCCAGAACCTCAACCTGAGCTACGAATCTTCTCAAAATGAGTTAGTATTGGCTCTGTCCTTTTGTAGCCAGTTGCTTTTCATGTACTCTTGTTAGTTTCCTTCCTGTTTGTCTGATTTTATATAGTGTTTCTCGCAGTCTCTGCAGGGGATCTTGCAGATGACACTGGTCCTCTCCATGGCAGGGAGCGGGTCTTTAGTTTGGGTGAACAGTTGTTGTAGGGTTGATGTGTGTTTGTGTGCCACCTGATGCCCAGCTCCATGAAAAAAGCCATTAATAAACACATAGAACTTGACTCCATATACACTCCACCTCGAAGGAAACGCAGAAGTGAGGTAATCCAGCTCAACGGACTCCAGAGTTTAAAAACCAGGTGGAAAACATGCCAATGCTTTACCAGAGGATGCAGTGAGGATGTTACCCAGCAGGGGAATGAAATGTCTGTGAGGCAACGAACCAGCTCAGTGAATCAACCAACCACAACACACACAACCCGAGCCATAAATCTACCTAAAACCTGAAGCAGACAGTGCCTGGGTGTTCAGCGACATCTGGACAATAACTAAGCCCCATTTATGCTACAACAGTGTCAGCCAGTGACCATCTCTAATTAGACAGAATCAAATTATTGCTCTTTGTTAGTAATGCCCTTGAATATCAGTGAACCCCCAGCATCCTGGGAGTTACCATTGACCAGAAGCTGAACTGGGGCAGCCAATTAAACAAGTCAGAATCCTGCAGTGAGTAACTCACCTTCTCGTTCCCCTGAGCTCTACAAGAAGCAGGTCAGAAAAGGGAAGGAACATTCCCCCTTTGCCTTGTCACTGGGTCAAATTCCTAGGAGTCCCTCCCGAGGGGAAATTGCACATCTCGCTGCAATGAGACTGCAGTGGTTCAAGAAGGCAGCTCACCATCACATTCTCAAGGTCAAGCTGAGAAGAAAATCCTCACTCTCTATATTTCCCTAGGGGCTGTGAAGCCCAGTCACAATACCAAATCGCACAGCAACATTTCAAGAACTTTGAGATAGCAAGGTGTGGAGCTGGGGGAACGCAGCAGGCCAAGCAGCATCAGAGGAGCAGGAAAGCTGACATTTCGGGCCGAGACCCTTCATCAGAAATGGGGGAGGGGAAGGGGGTTCTGAAATAGATAGGGAGAGAGGGGGAGGCGGATCGAAGGTGGAGAGGAGACAGACAAGTTAAAGAGGCGGGGATGGAGCCAGTAAAGGTGAGTGAAGGTGGGGAGGTAGGAAGGAGATAGGTCAGTCCAGGGAGTCTTCCTGCAAAAATTCCATCCCCTATTCTCAATTCCTTCGCCTCTGCCGCATTTGCTCCCAGGATGAGGCATTCCACTCACGTACATCTCAGATGTGCTCATTTTTCAAGGACCGCAACTTCCCTCCCACAATGGTCGAGAAAGTCCTTGACTGTGTCTCCCACATTTCCCACAACTCATCCCTCACACCCCATCCCCGCAATAACTGCCAAAACAGAATCCCACTCGTCCTCACATACCACCCCACCAACCTCCGGATCCAATACATCATCCTCTGACACTTCCGCCATCTGCAATCCGACCCCACCACCAAAGACATTTTTCCCTCCTGACCCTTATCTGCTTTCCGGAGGGACCACTCTCTCCATGACTTCCTTGTTCGCTCCACACTCCCCCCGCACCCCTCCAACCCCACCACATCCAGCACCTTCCCCTGCAACAGCAGGAAGTGCTACACTTGCCCCTACACCTCCTCCCTCACCCCTATCCCAGACCCCAAGATGACTTTCCATATTAAGCAGAGGTTCACCTGCACATCTGCCAATGTGGTATACTGCATCCACTGTACCCGGTGTGGCTTCCTCTACATAGGGGAAACCAAGCGGAGTCTTGGGGACCGCTTTGCAGAACACCTCCGCCCGGTTCGCAGTAAACAACTGCACCTCCCAGTCGCAAACCATTTCCACTCCCCCTCCCATTCTTTAGACGACATGTCCATCATGGGCCTCCTGCAGTGCCACAATGATGCCACACGAAGGTTGCAGGAACAGCAACTCATATTCCGCTTGGGAACCCTGCAGCCCAATGGTATCAATGTGGACTTCACCAGCTTCAAAATCTCCCCTTCCCCCACCGCATCCCAAAACCTGCCCAGTTCATTCCCGCCTCCCTAACTGTCCTTATTCCCACCTATCTCCTCCTCCCACCTCAAGCCCCACCGCCATCTCCTACCTACTAACCTCATCTCACCCCCTTGACCTGTCCATCCTCCCCGGACTGACCTATCCCCTCCCTAACTCCCCACCTCCACTCACCTCTACAGGCTCCATCCCCGTCTCTTTGACCGGTCTGTCTCCTCTCCACTGATCTTCTCCTCTATCCATCTTCAATCCACCTCCTCCTCTCTCCCTATTTATTTCAGAACCCTCTTCCCCTCCCCCATTTCTGATGAAGGGTCTAGGTCCGAAAGGCCAGCTTTCCTGCTCCTGAGATGCTGCTTGGCCTGCTGTGTTCATTCAGCTCCACACCTTGTTATCTCGGGTTTTCTAGCATCTGCAGTTCCCATTATCTCTGATGCAATTTCAAGAAAATTCACTGATTTAATTTCAATGGGAACACAAAACCAAGATCACACATATAGAAAATCAGACACATCACGTCCAGATCTGGTTAATTCTGGTGTGTTTTGATGGGGCTGCTTTGTGAAAGGAATTTGAATTTAAATCTAGATTGAAAAGAAAACAAAACAGAAATAGCCGGAGATAACTCAGCAGGTCTGGCAGCATCTGTGGAGAGAAAACAGAGTTAACCTTTCAAGTCTATAGAACAGGATCACTACAGTGTGGGAACTGACCACTTGACCCAACAAGCCCAGATGAACCCTCTGAGGAGCAACATCCCGCCCTGACAGACCTGCATTTTCCATGGCTAATGCATATAACCTACGCATCTTTGGTCTGTCGGAGGAAACTGGAGCAAACCCACCCAGACACAGGGAAAACATGCAAACTGCACACAGACAGTTGCCCGAGGGTGGAATCGAACCTGGATCCCTGGCGCTGTGGGGCCGCAGTGCGAACCACTGAGCCACCCAGTGACTTTTGGTCAAAATTCATTCTGACTAGTTTCCAGATCAGTTGAATTTCTCCAACTATTTGTTTTTGTTACAAATTTCCAGCTGTGCAGTTCTTTGCTTTTTGAAAAGAAAGAGTTTCCTCAATCTGGTTCTAGGCTCATGATTGGAGAAAGATCAATTAAAGGAGACATCTGCACAGAGAGGTTATATCATCTGAGAGGCATGGATAGCCTGGGGATATTTTCTCTCAGAAACAGAAAGCTGAGAGTGGTCTGATCTTTCAGGTTGTACAAGCATAGAGACAAAATACTTCCGCAAGATCAGGACCAGAGTCAATCACCAAAATATCCATGGGGAATTCAGGAAGTTGCCTCACCCAGAGTGCTGTGAGCATGCAGTGAATAGCAGAGCTGGCAGCTGGAACAACATGAGGGGCAAAGGACTAGCAGTTTCCGGCGACCCCAGAGGGACTGGAGGACAGTCGTGGCTACAAACTCTGGAGTGAATGGTTTGCATCTACGCTGCATTTTCTTGGTAACACTCTATCAATGGTGCAATATCTGCTAATTAATGGGGGGGGGGAGGGGGTTGTGTGTGTGTGTATGAGAGAGAGAATGTGTGTGTGAATGAGAGAGGGAGAGAGACTCTGTGTGCTGAGTGTGTGTGAGTGAGTGTGAGTGCATGTGTCTGTGTGTGTGCGAATGAGAGACACAGATTCTGTGTGTGTGTGTGTGTGTGTGTGTGTGTATGTGTGTGTGAGTGAGTGAGAGAGACTGTGTGTGTGAGCGAGTGAGTGAGAGAGACAGTGTGTGTGAGAGAGTGAGTGAGAGAGACTGTGTGTGTGAGCGAGTGAGTGAGAGAGACAGTGTGTGTGAGCGAGTGAGTGAGAGAGACAGTGTGTGTGAGCGACTGAGTGAGAGAGACAGTGTGTGTGAGCGAGTGAGTGAGAGAGACAGTGTGTGTGAGCGACTGAGTGAGAGAGACTCTGAGTCTGTGTGAGCGACTGAGTGAGGGAGACTCTGTGTGTGAGTGAGAGAGACTGTGTGTGTGAGTGAGAGAGACTGTGTGTGTGACTGAGTGAGTGAGAGAGACTGTGTGTGTGTGAGCGACTGAATGAGAGAGACTGTGTGTGAGCGACTGAGTGAGAGAGACTGTGTGTGTGTGACTGAGTGAGTGAGAGAGACTGTGTGTGACTGAGTGAGTGAGAGAGACTGTGTGTGTGAGTGAGTGAGAGAGACTGTGTGTGTGAGTGAGTGAGAGAGACTGTGTGTGTGTGAGTGAGTGAGAGAGACTGTGTGTGTGAGTGAGTGAGAGAGACTGTGTGTGTGAGTGAGTGAGAGAGACTGTGTGTGACTGAGTGAGTGAGAGAGACTGTGTGAGTGAGTGAGAGAGACTGTGTGAGTGAGTGAGAGAGACTGTGTGTGTGACTGAGTGAGTGAGAGAGACTGTGTGTGTGTGAGCGACTGAATGAGAGAGACTGTGTGTGAGCGACTGAGTGAGAGAGACTGTGTGTGTGTGACTGAGTGAGTGAGAGAGACTGTGTGTGACTGAGTGAGTGAGAGAGACTGTGTGTGTGAGTGAGTGAGAGAGACTGTGTGTGTGAGTGAGTGAGAGAGACTGTGTGTGTGTGAGTGAGTGAGAGAGACTGTGTGTGTGAGTGAGTGAGAGAGACTGTGTGTGTGTGAGTGAGTGAGAGAGACTGTGTGTGTGTGAGCGACTGAGTGAGAGAGACTCTGTGTCTGTGTGAGCGACTGAGTGAGAGAGAGAGACTGTGTGTGTGTGAGTGAGAGAGACTGTGTGGGTGAGTGAGAGAGACTGTGTGGGTGAGTGAGAGAGAGAGACTGTGTGTGTGAGTGAGTGAGAGAGACTGTGTGAGTGAGTGAGAGAAACTGTGTGTGTGACTGAGTGAGTGAGAGAGACTGTGTGTGTGAGCGAGAGAGAGACTGTGTGCGCGAGCGCGTGAGCGAGAGAGACTGTGTGCGCGAGCGCGTGAGCGAGAGAGACTGTGTGCACGAGCGAGTGAGCGAGAGAGACTGTGTGCGCGAGCGAGTGAGCGAGAGAGACTGTGTGCGCGAGCGAGTGAGCGAGAGAGGCTGTGTGTGAGCGAGTGAGCGAGAGAGGCTGTGTGTGAGCGCGTGAGCCAGAGAGGCTATGTGTGTGAGCGCGTGAGCGAGAGAGGCTGTGTGTGTGAGTGAGAGAGAGAGGCTGTGTGTGTGAGCGCGTGAGCGAGAGAGGCTGTGTGTGTGAGTGAGAGAGAGAGGCTGTGTGTGTGAGCGAGTGAGCGAGAGAGACTGTGTGTGTGAGCGAGTGAGCGAGAGAGACTGTGTGTGAGCGAGTGAGCGAGAGAGGCTGTGTGTGAGCGAGTGAGTGAGAGAGGCTGTGTGTGTGAGCGCGTGAGCGAGAGAGGCTGTGTGTGTGAGCGAGTGAGCGAGAGAGACTGTGTGTGTGAGCGAGAGAGACTGTGTGTGTGAGCGAGAGAGACTGTGTGTGTGAGCGCGTGAGCGAGAGAGGCTGTGTGTGTGAGCGCGTGAGTGAGAGAGGCTGTGTGTGTGAGCGCGTGAGTGAGAGAGAGAGAGAGAGACTGTGTGCGCGAGCGAGAGAGAGACTGTGCGCGAGCGCGTGAGTGAGAGAGAGATTGTGCGTGAACGCGTGAGTGAGAGAGAGATTGTGTGCGCAAGCGCGTGAGTGAGAGAGAGAGACTGTGTGCGCGAGTGTGTGTGAGTGAGAGAGACTGTGTGTGTGTGAGCGAGTGAGTGAGAGAGAGAGAGAGAGACTGTGTGTGTGAGTGAGAGAGGGAGGGAGACTGTGCGTGTGCATGGTGAATGAGAGAGAGATTGTGTGTGAATATGTGAGTGCGAGAGAGACTGTGTGCGTGTGAGTATGTGTGAGTGCGAGAGAGAGAGACTGTGTGCGTGTGTGAATGAGTGAGTGAGAGAGACTGTCCGAGCATGTGTGTGAGTGAGAGAGAAATACTTTGTGTTTGTGTGTGTGTGTGTGTGTGTGTGTGTGTGTGTGTGTGTGAGAGAGAGTGACCGTGTGTTTGTGTGTGAGTGTGTGCGAGTGAGAGAGAGAGAGACTGTGTGCGCGAGTGAGAGAGAGAGAGACTGTGTGTGAATGTGAGGGAGAAACACTGTGTGTTTGAGTCTGTGTGCGTATGTGAGTGTGAGTGAGAGAGAGAGACTGTGTGCGCGAGTGAGAGAGAGAGAGACTGTGTGTGTGAGTGTGAGGGAGAAATACTGTGTGTTTGAGTCTGTGTGTGTATATGAGTGTGAGTGAGAGAGAGGGATGGTGTCTGTGAGTGAGAGAGAGAGACTGTGTGCGCGAGTGAGAGAGAGATACTGTGTGCGTGAGTGTGAGAGAGAAACACTGTGTGTTTTGAGTCTGTGTGCGTATGTGAGTGTGAGTGAGAGAGAGAGACTGTGTGCGCGAGTGAGAGAGAGAGAGACTGTGTGCGCCAGTGTGAGTGAGAAATACTGTGTGTTTGAGTCTGTGTGCGTATGTGAGTGTGAGTGAGAAATACTGTGTGTTTGAGTCTGTGTGCGTATGTGAGTGTGAGTGATAAATGCTGTGTGTTTGAGTCTGTGTGTGTATGTGAGTGTGAGTGAGAGAGAGAGAAGGAGAGACTGTGTGTGTGAGTGAGAGAGAGAGAGAGACTGTGTGTGTGTGTGTGTGTGTGTTTGTGTGTGTGTGTACTACACACCCAGGTAAACATAGAATATAGAACATAGAAAAGTACAGCACAGTACAGGCCCTTCGCCCCACGATGTTGTGCCATGGAATAATCCTAATCCAAAAACAAAATAACCTAACCTACATTCCCCTCAATTCACTGCTGTCCACGTGCATGTCCAGCAGTCTCTTACATGTCACTAATGACTCTGCTTCCTCGACTACCACTGGCAAACTATTCCATGCGCTCACAACTCTCTGGGTGAAGAACCTCCCTCTGACGTCTCCTCTATACCTTCCTCTTAACACCTTAAAACTATGACCCCTCGTGGCAGTCAATCCTGCCCTGGGGAAAAGTCTCTGGCTATCGACTCTATCCATGCCTCTCATTCCCTTGTACACCTCGATCAGGTCACCTCTCTTCCTCCTTCTCTCCAGAGAGAAAAGTCCGAGCTCAGTCAACCTCTCCTTGTAAGACAAGCCCTCCAGTCCAGGCAGCATCCTGGTAAACCTCCTTTGCACCCTCTCCAAAGCCTCCACATCTTTCCTATAATAGGGCGACCAGAACTGGACACAATATTCCAAGTGTGATCTCACCAGAGTTTTGTAGGGCTGCAGCATAACCTCGCGGCTCTTAAACTTGATCCCCCTGTTAATGAAAGCCAAAACACCATATGCTTTCTTAACAACCTTATCCACATGGGTGGCAACTTTGAGGGAGCTATACACTTGAACACCAAGATCCCACTGTTCCTCCACACTGCCGAGAATCCTGCCTTTAATCCTATATTCAGCATTTAAGTTCGACCTTCCAAAATGCATCACCTCGCATTTATCCAGGTTGAACTCCATCTGCCATTTCTCAGCCCAGCTCTGCATACTGTCAATGTCTCGCTGAAGCCTGCAACAGCCCTCGATACTATCAATGGCACCTCCAACCTTTGTGTCATCAGCAAACATACTAACCCACCCCTCAACCTCCTCATCCAAGTCATTGATAAAAACTACAAAGAGCAGAGGCCCAAGAACAGAGCCCTGTGGAACACCATTCAGCACTGACCTCCAGGCAGAATACTTACCATCTACAACCACTCTCTGCCTCCTGTCAGCCAACCAAGAGGAAGCAAGACACGGAATTCCTCAAGGTATGGTTTTCGACCCATGCTTCAATCAACAAACACATAGAATTGGACCCCATATACAAGCCCATACAGATCAAAGCCATTATGGGCCAGACAGTATAAATGTCAAGCAGCGTAGAACAGCATCGCTTCATCGGTAACAAAATGTCTGAATGAGAACAAGCCAGCTTGGTGAGCAAGCCAACAACCTCACCCACAGCCCAAGCTACAGATCTTTGCCAAAACTTTAAGCAAGAAGACCTCCTTAAAACTTTCCTTTTGCCCAGATCCGTGTCATACAGAGACACAAGTTGTTGTCCCTGCAGAAATTTCCATGATTTAACCCATTGTGGTGATTGGCTGGGAAACTCGCCATCCAAACCAAACCAGGGAGAACTGAACTCAGATAGGTACAGGCTGCAACAACACTGTGACTTTGGATAGCTTCAGGTTGGTGGCTTTTCAGGACGAAATGAGTGGAAACATTAACACTGTCTCATTCTCCTCAGATACAGTCTGAGCATTCCCAGTATTCTGTGTTATTATTATGATTGTAAAAGGGTCATGGATTTATTCACTGAAAGTTACAGAGACTTAACTTCTTGAGATTTAATCCTATTCTTCTGATCAACCTGTTTCAGAGATGTTATTGCACACCTCCCGAGCAGGTGGCACTTGAATCCAGGGCTCTTAGTTCAGGGATAAGAACACTATCAATTTATAAGAGGGCCCTTCTAGAGGGGTATAAGATTGGAAATGAAAGAGTTTGGTCCTTTCAGATTGCACTTTTTAATCAGATTTAACCAGAGATGACAGTGGGCATGTACTTATTCACTTATACTCAAACTTTGAAGGCAAATTACTGGGCCTGTTGTGCTATTTTTATAACATAAGGAATTGGATTATTCTTCCATTCTTCAAAATAAATCTCAAGGCGAGGTTAATATTCTGACTGTTTCCCCTTGCGATGATAGGGCGAATTGGACAAATTGTAAGAGTGACCACACAGTGAAGGAGATTAAGGATTACCACAAGAAAATAAAGCACCTTCTGGAGTAGGGCAGCAATGGGCTTCTATATTCGATGAAGGGTTACTCATCCCTGTCTTCGCTAGAGATTCTGTACCATTCACATTTCCCAGTGAAATAGAGAATCCTCAACTTCCCTGCAGACACAGCTTGGATAATCAGTATAAGAGCGATGTGTCAGATAGGACTGGACAGGATAGTGCTTCAAAAGTGGTCACAAGTGATTCATTTCCAGTTAACCTTTTCTGGTAGTTTATTAAAAAAAATCTATTATGGCTCAGAACCATTGTAACTCTGTATTTTTAAACACTTTCGAAATTTTGCAGCAAAAACAGAGATCCATTTGTCAATGGATATCATTATTAACTGCAATGGCTGAGTGAAATGAGGACACGCCTGATCTGACTGGTTTAGTTTGTCTGTTGTCCCGAGCCAACGTGAATATTACAGTCTGGAACATGCTGGGACAGGTGTTTTCTATGGCTGAGATATTTGATGAGCAGTTGAAATAGTCCTGAAGGTTATGTCTTTCATTTGTGGACTCCCTCCAATTTCATATCAGCCCAGTCCTACCTGACCACAGAGGCTGCTCTCCCATTAGACAGAGATGACCTGGTGACAAGTTTCACCTGAGAGTCACTGTGGAGAAGGGAGATGTTGAGAAGCAGAATCTTTCAGGGTAAACATGCACTCAATATATTGGACATAACTAATGCAATTGTAAACACAGGACTCGAAGGTGGGCTCTTTCTTGATTGCAGAGTACAGAGGAATCTTGGGAGGCTCATCAAGACAGAAAAGAGGAAACTCTAGACAAGATCATTTCAAACTTGGCAAGGATGTTGATGGAATTCATTGAGACAAAAGATTTCATGTCAAAATGTGTTCAAGTGTCAGAGATGCAGGTTAAATGCATCGCAACAAGAAGACAGCTTTCTGATATTTCGCTTTGAATGAATGGTGGAATTTCAAAAGCCAGATTCTCAGGCTATCCTCCAAATCACTTACAGTCAATGAATACATTTGTAAATGTTGACATTGCTGTGCCTTATTCAAACTCAATAGTCAATGCACAGCAAGATCCCACAATCAGAAATGAACAAATAATAAGGTAAAAATTTACGTTCAGTTCTGTGCCTTGCTGTCAGAAATCAAGTCAGTGACTCACTCACTACAGTAGGGCAACTAATAACGAACTTTCCACTCTGAAGCTGCTCAAAGTTGCATCTCTCTGTAATAAGATTAATGGATCATTTGCTCCACACTGTTGTTCAGTGCTCCATTGATCAATGATTCACTTTGACTGCACAAAACTTTGAAATGCCTCATTGCAGAATGTCACATCAATCGAGGAGCTATAATCCCTGAGTAATTTCCTAATACCTGCCCAGGACAGTGTGGAGGGAGCTTTACTCTATCTAACCCCATGCTGTCCCTGTCCTGGGAGTGTTTGATGGGGGCTAGTGTAGAGAGAGCTTTACTCTGTATCTAACCCCGTGCTGTCCCTGTCCTGGGAGTGTTTGATGGGGGCTAGTGTAGAGAGAGCTTTACTCTGTATCTAACCCCATGCTGTCCCTGTCCTGGGAGTGTTTGATGGGGGCTAGTGTAGAGAGAGCTTTACTCTGTATCTAACCCCGTGCTGTCCCTGTCCTGATAGAGAGACCATGTGCTGACTTTGTTGAGGTTAAATCTATGAATTTTAATGGCAAGCCATGTGCAGCATGACTCCGGTTGCAAATTTTCACTCACAACCTTCTCAGCAACGTATTAATTTGGAAAGAAACCAATTTGTTCAGAGGTTTGTTAAATCAATGGTGCTGGTTGAGTCTGAAATAATTGGAGCCCCCCCCCAATAAAAACCAGGCTGAGCAATATGTCTCATTAGGCTGAGTCAGAAATTCAGGCCTTAATATTACAAATATGACGAGAAAAGGAATCGGTCCCCAAAGACTTAATTGCCACTCAATTGAACACTTTTCTCTGTTCCCTGTGCTCACAGAGGGTTATTAGTGAGGTGAAGGATTTATTTAAAGAAAAGCAGAAGATTTCTCCAGAATAGTTCCAGCCAGTCTCTTGGCAACAATAACCCAAATTTAAACAAATTACTGCTGCGTTAGATACTGGGAACCAAGTGTTTATTATACCGCATTGAAATATTGAGGTATTGTGTGTGACAAAAAGGTTTCAACAGTGTGGGGATTTTACTTTAAATAACTAGCCAGGGGAGAGATCAGCAGAATATTTTTAAGTTGTTATGACCTGGAATGTTCTGCCTGAAAGAGCAGTGGAAACAAATTCAATAATAACTTTCAAAAGGGAATACATTCAAAGGTGAATAATTTCCCGGAGAGAGCAACAGTGCAGAACTAATTTGATTGTACTTTCAACGAGCTGGCACAAACCAAGTGGGCTGAATGGCCTCATTCTATCCTCAGTTTTATAGTATGAAGAAGACAACACAACAGTAAGTGAATAATGAGCTTTATTGGATCTCTGAGCTCTGGGTTAAGGAGAAATGTTGATTCAAAGTTAATAGCACAATATATATATTGATAAATATTCCACAACAGTGGCTCTTCACATTTCCTTCGAACCCTTTTGGGGAAATGCTGAATAGTTGAACATCAGAGTACGAGACCCCAGCAAGATGGTAAAGTGCTGGTGAAAGGCAGCTTCACAATGATGACAGGAAGGAATGAAAGGAGGTGAAGTTAGTGAAGGAGGCAATATAGGAGAAAGAAGGGAAGAGAAGGAAGGGAGGAAGGGAGGGATAGTGAGAGAAGGAGGATACGTGAGAGAAGGAAGGGAGGGGAGGTGGGTTGGGAAGGAGAGGAGGGGAGGGGAGGAGAGGGAAGGAGGGGAGGGGGGGAATGGGAGAGGTGAGGGGAGAGATAGGGAGGGGAGGCTGGGGAAGGGAGGGGAGGGGAGGAGAAGGTTGGGAGGGGAGGGAGGAAGGGGTGGGGAGGAGAGGGAAGGAGGGGAGGGATGGGGAGGACGGAGGAGAGCGGGGAGGGGGAACGGGAGAGGGGAAGGGAGAGATAGGGAGGGGAGGCTGGGGAAGGGAGGGGAGGGGAAGGGAGGGGAGGGGAAGGGTGGGAGGGGAGGAGGGAGTGGGAGGGGAGGAGGGGGAAGGAGGGGAGGAGGGGGAAGGAGGGGAGGAGAGGGGCGGGGAGGGGAGAAGAGGGAAGGAGGGGAGGGATGGGGAGGACGGAGGAGAGGGGAGAGGGGTAGGGAGGGGAGGGGAGGGGTAGGGAGGGGAGGGGAGGGGAGGGGAAGGGAGGGGTGGGGAGGGGAGGGGTGGGGAGGGGAGGGGTGGGGAGGGGAGGGGAGGGGAGGGGAGGGGAGGGGAGGGGTGGGGAGGGGAGGGGAGGGGAGGGGAGGGGAGGGGTGGGGAGGGGTGGGGAGGGGTGGGGAGGGGTGGGGAGGGGAGGGGTGGGGAGGGGTGGGGAGGGGTGGGGAGGGGTGGGGAGGGAGGGTGGGGAGGGGGGGGAGAAGGGGAGGAGAGTAGATGGAAGGAGGGGAGGAGAGGGGCGGGGAGAGGAGAAGAGGGAAGGAGGGGAGGGGTGGGGAGCAGGGAGGAGAGGAGAGAGGGGTAGGGAGAGGAGGGGAGGGGTGGGGACGGGAGGGGAGGAGAGGGGGTTTGAGGAGAGGGGAAGAGAAGGGGAGGAGAGGGGGAAGGGGTGAGGGAGTAGAAGGGAGGGGTGGGGGAGGGAGGGGAAAGGAGGGGTGGGGAGGGGAGGGGGAAGGGGAGGGGGAAGGGAAGGGGAGGGGGGAAGGGAAGGGGAGGGGGGAAGGGAAGGGGAGGGGGGAAGGGAAGGGGAGGAGGGAAGGGAAGGGGAGGAGGGAGGGGAGGAGAGAGGGAGGGAGGGAAGGGGGGGGAGGGAGGGGAGGGAGGGGGGGGAGGGAGGGGAGGGAGGGGGGGGTGGGAGGGGAGGGAGGGGAGGGAGGGGGGGGAGGGAGGGGGGGGAGGGAGGGGGGGAGGGGGGGAGGGTGGGTGGGAAGGGGAGGGTGGGAGGGTGGGAAGGGGGGGGTGGGTGGGTTGGGGGGGGTGGGTGGGTTGGGGGGGGTGGGTGGGTTGGGGGGGTGGGAGGGATGGGGGGGGGTTGGGTTGGGGGGGGGATGGTAGGGGGGGGGTTGGGAGGGGGGGGTTGGGGGGTTGGGTTGGGGGGGTTGGGGGGGGAAGGGTGGGGGGAAGGGAAGGGGGTGAGGGTGGGTGGGGGGTTGGGGTGAGGGAGGGTGGGGGGAAGGGGTGAGGGTGGGAGGGAGGGTGGGAAGGAGAGAGGGAGGGAGGGAGGGAAGGAGAGAGGGAGGGAGGGAAGGTGTGTGGGAGGGTGGGTGGGTTGGAGGGTGGGTTGGAGTGTGGGTGGGTGGGTGGGAAGGAGAGAGGGAGGGAGGGAGGGAAGGAGAGAGGGAGGGAGGGAAGGAGAGAGGGAGGGAGGGAGGGAAGGAGGGAGGGAAGGAGGGAGGGAAGGAGAGAGGGAGGGAGGGAGAGAGAGGAGGGAGAGAGAGGGAGGAGAGGGAGGGAGGGAGAGAGGGAGGGGGAGGGAGGGAGGGAGGGAGGGAGAGAGGGAGGGAGGGAGAGAGGGAGGGAGGGAGAGAGGGAGGGAGGGAGAGAGGGAGGGAGGGAGGGAGGGAGAGAGGGAGGGAGGGAGGGAAGGAGAGAGGGAGGGAGGGAAGGAGAGAGGGAGGGAGGGAGGGAAGGAGAGAGGGAGGGAGGGAGGGAAGGAGAGAGGGAGGGAGGGTGGGAAGGAGAGGGGAGGGAGGGAGGGAAGGAGGGAGGAGGGAGGGAAGGGAGAGGGAGGGAGGGAAGGAGAGAGGGAGGGAGGGAGGGGAGGAGAATGGAGGGAGGGAGGGGAGGAGTGAGGGAGGGAGGGAGGGGAGGAGGAGGGGAGGGAGGGAGGGTGGGAGAGAGGGAGGGTGGGAGGGAAGGAGGAGGGAGGGGGGAGGGAAGGGAGAGGGAGGGAGGGAGGGAAGGAGAGAGGGAGGGGGGAGGGAGAGGGTGGGAAGGAGAGAGGGAGGGAGGGAGGGAGGGAGGGAGGGAGGGTGGGGAGAGGAGGGAGAGAGGGGGAGGGAGAGGGAGGGAGGGAGGGAGGGAGGGGAGTGGGAGGGAGGGAGGGAGGGAGGGAGGGAGGAGGGAGGGGGGAAGGAGAGAGGGAGGGAGGGAGGGAGGGTGGGAGGGAGGAAGGTGAGAGGGAGGGAGGGAGGGAGGAGAGAGGGAGGGAGGGAGGGAGGAGAGAGGGAGGGAGGGAGGGTGGGAGGAGAGAGGGAGGGAGGGAGGGGAGGAGAGAGGGAGGGAGGGAGGGGAGGAGAGAGGGAGGGAGGGAGGGGAGGAGGGAGGGAGGGGAGGAGAGAGGGAGGGAGGGAGGGGAGGAGAGTGGGAGGGAGGGAGGGGAGGAGAGAGGGAGGGAGGGAGGGAGGGAGGGAGGGGAGGAGAGAGGGAGGGAGGGAGGGAGGGGAGGAGAGAGGGAGGGAGGGAGGGGAGGGAGAGGGAGGGAGGGAGGGGAGGAGAGAGGGAGGGAGGGAGGGGAGGAGAGAGGGAGGGGGGAGGGGAGGAGAGAGGGAGGAGGGAGGGGAGGAGAGAGGGAGGGGGGGAGGGGAGGAGAGAGGGAGGGGGGGAGGGGAGGAGAGAGGGAGGGGGGAGGGGAGGAGAGAGGGAGGGGGGAGGGGAGGAGAGAGGGAGGGGGGGAGGGGAGGAGAGGGGTGGGGGGGAGGGGAGGAGAGAGGGAGGGGGGGAGGGGAGGGAGAGGGAGGGGGGGGAGGGGAGGAGAGAGGGAGGGAGGGAGGGGAGGAGAGAGGGAGGGGAGGAGTGGGGAGGGAGGGAGGGGAGGAGAGAGGGAGGGAGGGAGGGGAGGAGAGAGGGAGGGAGGAGGGGAGGAGAGAGGGAGGGAGGGGGGGAGGAGAGAGGGAGGGAGGGGGGGGAGGAGAGAGGGAGGGAGGGGGGGGAGGAGGAGGGTGGGAGGGGGGGGGGAGGAGAGAGGGAGGGAGGGGGGGAGGAGAGAGGGAGGGAGGGGGGGGAGGAGAGAGGAGGGAGGGGAGGGGAGGAGAGGGGAGGGAGGGGAGGGGAGGAGTGAGGGGAGGGAGGGAGGGCAGGAGGGAGGGAGGGAGGGAGGGGAGGAGGGAGTGGAGGGAGGGAGGGAGGGGAGGAGGGTGGGAGGGAGGGAGGGGAGGAGGGAGGGAGGGAGGGGAGGAGGGAGGGAGGGAGGGAGGGAGGGAGGGAGAGAGGGATGGAAGGAGAGAGGGAGGGAGGGAAGGAGAGAGGGAGGGAGGGAGGAGAGAGGAGGGAGGGAGGGAAGGAGAGGGAGGGAGGGAGGGAAGGAGAGGGGGAGGGGGAGGGAGGGAGGAGAGAGTGAGGGAGGGAAGGAGAGAGGGAGGGAGGGAAGGAGAGAGGGAGGGAGGGAGGGGAGGAGAATGGAGGGAGGGAGGGGAGGAGGAGGGAGGGAGGGAGGGGAGGAGAGAGGGAGGGAGGGAGGGGGGGAGAGAGGGAGGGAGGGAGGGGAGGAGAGAGGGAGGGAGGGAGGGGAGGAGAGAGGGAGGGAGGGAGGGGAGGAGAGAGGGGAGGGAGGGAGGGAGGGGAGGGGAGGAGGGAGGGAGGGAGGGGGAGGAGAGAGGGTGGGAGGGAGGGTGGGGAGGAGGAGGGAGGGTGGGAGGGAGGGGAGGGGTGGTGAGGGTGGGAGGGAGGGGTGGGTGAGAGGGAGGGAGGGAGGGAGGGAGGGGGGGAGGGAGGGAGGGAGGGAGGGGAGGAGAGAGGGAGGGAGGGAGGGGAGGAGAGAGGGAGCGAGGGAGGGGAGGAGAGAGGGAGGGAGAGAGGGAGGGAGGGAGGGAGGGGAGGAGGGAGGGAGGGAGGGGAGGAGAGAGGGAGGGGGGGTGGGGGAGGAGGGTGGTGGGAGGGTGGGGGTGGGTGAGAGGGAGGGGGGGGAGGAGAGAGGGAGGGGGGGGAGGAGAGAGGGAGGGAGGGAGGGGAGGAGAGAGGGTGGGAGGGAGGGGAGGAGGAGGGAGGGAGGGTGGGGAGGGTGAGGGGAGGGGAGGGTGGGGAGGAGGGAGGGAGGGAGGGTGGGGTGGAGGGAGGGAGGGAGGGAGGGGAGGAGGGGGGAGGGAGGGAGGGGAGGAGGGAGGGAGGGAGGAGGGGAGGAGGGAGGGAGGGAGGGAGGGAGGGAGGGGAGGAGGGAGGGAGGGAGGGAGGGGAGGAGGGAGGGAGGGAGGGAGGGAGGGGAGGAGGGAGGGAGGGAGGGAGGGAGGGGAGGAGGGAGGGAGGGAGGGATGGGAGGAGGGAGGGGAGGGGGATGGGGGAGGGAGGGAGGGGGAGGGTGGGGAGGAGGGAGGGAGGGAGGGGAGGAGGGAGGGAGGGAGGGAGGGGAGGGGAGAGGGAGGGAGGGAGGGGAGGGGAGAGGGAGGGAGGAGGGGAGGGGAGAGGGAGGAGGGAGGGGAGGGGAGAGGGAGGAGGGAGGGAGGGAGGGGGGAGGGAGGGAGGGAGGGGAGGGGAGGGGGGAGGGAGGGAGGGAGGGGAGGGGAGGGGAGAGGGAGGGAGGGGAGGGGAGGGGAGAGGGAGGGAGGGAGGGGAGGGGGAGAGGGAGGGAGGGAGGGGAGGGGAGAGGGAGGGAGGGAGGGGAGGGGAGAGGGAGGGAGGGAGGGGAGGGGAGGAGAGAGGGAGGGGAGGAGAGAGGGAGGGAGGGAGGGGAGGAGGAGGGAGGGAGGGAGGGGGAGGAGGGGAGGGAGGGAGGGGAGGGAGGGAGGGAGGGAGGGAGGGAGGGAGGGAGGGAGGAGGGGAGGGAGGGAGGGGAGGGAGGGAGGGAGGGGAGGGAGGAGGGAGGGAGGGAAGGGTGAAGGAGGGGTGGTGGTAGGGAGGGGTGGAGGGAGGGGAGGGAAGGAGGGAGGGAGGGAGGGAGGGAGGGAGGAGGGAGGGAGGGGAGGGGAGGGGAGGAGGGAGGGGAGGGAGGGGAGGAGGGAGGGGAGGGAGGGGAGGAGGGAGGGGAGGAAGGGGAGGAGGGAGGGAGGGAGGGGTGGGAGGGGAGGATGGAGGGAGAGGGGGTGGGAGGGGAGTAAGAGGGAGGGAGGGAGGGGAGGATAGAGGGAGGGAGGGAGGGGAGGATAGAGGGAGGGAGGGAGGGGAGGATAGAGGGAGGGAGGGGAGGATAGAGGGAGGGAGGGAGGGGAGGAGAGAGGGAGGGAGGGAAGGAGAGAGGGAGGGAGGGAGGGGAGGTGAGGAGAGGGGAGGAGGGGGGGACGGAGGGGAGGGTGGGGAGAGGACAGAAGTGAAGGGGCGGCGAGGGGCCGGGAGGGAAGGGGAGAAGAGGACAGAAGAGAGGGGAGGGGAGGGGCGGGAGGGAAGGGGAGGGGTGGAGCCGGGAGGGAAGGGGAGGGGAGGACAGATGAGAAGGGGAGGGGAGGGGCCAGGAGGGAAGGGGAGAAGAGGACAGAAGAGAAGGGGAGGGGAGGGGCCGGGAGGGAAGGGGAGAAGAGGACAGAAGAGAAGGGGAGGGGAGGGGCCGGGAGGGAAGGGGAGAAGAGGACAGAAGAGAAGGGGAGGGGAGGGGCCGGGAGGGAAGGGGAGAAGAGGACAGAAGGGGAGGGGAGGGGAGGGGGAGGGGAGGGGAGGGGGAGGGGAGGGGAGGGGGAGGGGAGGGGGAGGGGAGGGGGAGGGGAGGGGCCGGGAGGGGAGGGGGAGGGGAGGGGCCGGGAGGGGAGGGGGAGGGGAGGGGGAGGGGAGGGGCCGGGAGGGGAGGGGAGGGGGAGGGGCCGGGAGGGGAGGGGCCGGGAGGGGAGGGGAGAAGAGAAGAGAAGGGGAGGGGAGGGGCCGGGAGGGAAGGGGAGAAGAGGACAGAAGAGAAGGGGAGGGTAGGGGAGAGGAGAAGATGTAGAATTCACAATTAGGAAATCCCAGGAAAGACTGATTGGTTAGAGGAGGAAGGAGACATCCTAAATTTAACGCTTAAACCTAAAACCTAACCCTGGCCCTAAACCCCGACCCTGACCCGAATCATACCCTTGGTCTAGCTTTCCGGTCAGCAGTAACCACGACATATTTCAATAAAATAAAAGGCAGGTTGGTATTGGGAGAGATAATGGGAACTGCAGATGCTGGAGAATCCAAGATGACAAAGTGTGGAGCTGGATGAACACAGCAGGCCAAGCAGCATCTCAGGAGCACAAAGGCTGACGTTTCGGGCCTAGACCCTTCATCAGAAAAGGGGGATGGGGAGAGGGTTCTGAAATAAATAGGGAGAGAGGGGGAGGCGGACCGAAGATGGATAGAGGAGAAGATAGGTGGAGAGGAGAGTATAGGTGGGGAGGTAGGGAGGGGCTAGGTCAGTCCCAAGAGGACGGACAGGTCAAGGAGGTTGGATGAGGTTAGCAGGTAGGAAATGGAGGTGCGGCTTGAGGTGGGAGGAGGGGATGGGTGAGAGGAAGAACAGGTTAGGGAGGCGGGGACAAGCTGGGCTGGTTTTGGGATGCGGTGGGGGAGTGGAGATTTTGAGGATTGTGAAATCCACATTGATACCATTGGGCTGCAGGGTTCCCAAGCAGAATATGTGTTGCAAGCTTCAAAATCTCCCCTCCCCCTACCGCATCCCAAAACCAACCCAGCTCGCCCCACCTGCCTAACCTGTTCTTCCTCTCACCTATCCCCTCCTCCCACCTCGAGCCGCACCTCCATTTCCTACCTACTAACCTCATCCCACCTCCTTAACCTATCCGTCCTCCCGGGACGGACCTATCCCCTCTCTACCTCCCCACCTATACTCTCTTCTCCACCTATCTTCTCCTCTATCCATCTTCGATCTGCCTCCCCCTCTCTCCCTATTTATTCCAGTTCCCTCTCCCCATCCCCCTCTCTTATGAAGGGTCTAGGCCCAAAATGTCAGCTTTTGTGCTCCTAAGATGCTGCTTGGCCTGCTGTGTTCATCCAGCTCCACACTTTGTTGTCTTGGTATTGGGAGAGTTGGGGGTGGGGAAGAGTGAGACAGAGACTTCATTCATTCAAACAGGAATCCCAGCTGAGTCTCTGTTTGACGATGAAACTGGGATTAAAACTGATTGAAGTTTAATTCAGGACCCCATTTTAAAAAATAATATTAGACCATGATATTACTTACAGTCCCACCTGTTCATTCACATCAGAGCCTGCTTTCAATTTGCGTAAGAGTGATTTTGCTAAGTGGAATAAGCCGTATGGGATTTCTGGTATAATCAGTTTGGTCTCAGGCAAAGTTATAATTATTGTCCCATTAGCAATGGGACCAACCAGGAGTTTGTAAGTAATATGACATTTTTAATGATCTCATTTTAATCAGGTGGATGGTCTGCAGTCAGCACAGAGCAATCATTGGGAGCTCGTCCTGCAGGTGCAGCAGGGTGAACCTTTCCAGTCTTGGAATGATTTTGTAAGAAAGGTGTCAGAACTTCCATAAAGAGCTCATAGACCCCACATACCCCTCTCAAGGAGAGTTATTCCAGTTCCTTTAACTATCGAGGCTCAATCTGCCTTGTACATGTGAGGACTCCACATGCTGCTCATTCCAGCCCATTACTTTAACATTGACAGTGGGAATGGTGCACTGAGAGATATTGCAGCTAGCAGTTACCACCAGACTCTGAGAGTACTGGAGTGACTAGTGAGGTTCAAGGTTGAGTCAGAGCCATTTATAGCTTCTCCCTCCTAGTAACCTGCATGCTGCATCTGTTGATTGGCTTTTGTTTCGTCCTTAACAACAGCTGCCACAACTATTTCATTAACTCTTAAAATCTCCTCTGCTTTAAAGAGGCTTACCTCTGAAGAAGGGTCACTGGACTTGAAACATTAATTCTCTTTTTCTCTTCTCTGATGGTGTTAGACCTGCCGACTTTCTCCAACAATTTCTGTACTTGTTTGTTTAAACAGACACTGTTAAAAATCAGTTCTGTGCTGTCATTTCACATATGACAAGCCCCCGACAAAACGGAAATAACTGGGTAATTTCCTTACCAACCAGGTCTGAATTACAATTGACATTATGATGTAACTATGTTGCTGGAGGAATAGTCCTGCTTTTATCAGGAAACGTTGCAGTGGCCTTGTTGAGAATTGTTTACTATATTTAACAGAGACTCTGTTTAAATAGATTCTGTAGACCGTTTGCTGCACTGTGCCTTTTGATAAATGATAATAAACCCATAAATGATGTTAGTGCAGATAAACACTGAATGCAATACATTGATTCAAACTCTAAGTGGCTGTTTTTAAGAAAGGAAAGGACTAAGGGATGAAACTGACAATGGTAGCAGCTACATGGGACATCTTGAAAAGAGAGAGGCTGGTATCTAAATAGCTTTTCTAATCTTTAGTAAGTCTAATCTTCTCAAGTCACTCTGCTTTATTTATCTCACAGTTTTCGGTAGAAATGAAACCCAACCTCATTGTACAGACAACAATCTCTGCATCAGATAATCTGATACAATCTGCTTCATATTTGTTTGCCATTTACTGGTTGCCCCTGTATTTCCAGTGGTTAGGGAGTCAGTGATGAGAGATCATCAATTTCAAAGAGTGAGAAATGAGATTAGGGAGAAATCTCTTTAAACCAGACCCTGCTGCAGTGTGGGATTCTTCACTGCAGAGAGTGGTTAAGGCAGGGAAATTGTAACTGGCACAGGAAAATAGGAGGTAGTTCGAGCATGAGCTAAATAAAGGGCCATGGGGAGAGGGCAGGGCACTGGGAGAGGGATTGACATAAAGGGCCATGGGGAGAGAGCAGGACACGGGGAGAAAGCAGGGCACTGGGGCAGAGATTTACATAAAGAGCCATGGGGAGAGAGCAGGGCACTGGGAGAGGGATTGACATAAAGGGCCATGGGGAGAGGGCAGGGCACTGGGAGAGGGCAGGGCACTGGGAGAGGGATTTACATAAAGGGCCATGGGGAGAGGGCAGGGCACTGGGAGAGGGATTTGCATAAAGGGCCATGGGGAGAGGGCAGGACACTGGGAGAGGGATTTACTTAAAGGGCCATGGCGAGAGGGCAGGGCACTGGGAGAGGGATTTACATAAAGGGCCATAGGGAGAGGGCAGGGCACTGGGAGAGGGATTTACATAAAGGGCCATGGGGAGAGAGCAGGGCACTGGGAGAGGGATTTACATGAAGGGCCATGGGGAGAGAGCCGGGCACTGGGAGGGGGATTTACATAAGGGGCCATGAGGAGAGGGCAGGGCACTGGGAGAGGGCAGGGCACTGGGAGAGAGCAGGGCACTGGGAGAGGAATTTACATAAAGGGCCATAGGGAGAGGGCCGGGCACTGGGAGAGGGCAGGGCACTGGGAGAGGGATTTACATAAAGAGCCATGGGGAGAGAGCAGGGCACTGGGAGAGGGATTTACATAAAGGGCCATGGGGAGAGGGGAGGGCACTGGGAGAGAGCAGGGCACTGGGAGAGAGCAGGGCACTGGGAGAGGGATTTACATAAAGGGCCATAGGGAGCGGGCAGGGCACTGGGAGAGGGATTTATACAAAGGGCCATGGGGAGAGAGCAGGGCACGGGGAGAGGGATTTACATAAAGGGCCATGGGGAGAGAGCAGGGCACGGGGAGAGGGATTTACATAAAGGGCCATGGGGAGAGGGCAGGGCACTGGGAGAGAGATTTACATAAAGGGCCATGGGGAGAGAGCAGGGCACTGGGAGAGGGATTTACACAAAGGGCCATGGGGAGAGAGCAGGGCACTGGGAGAGAGAAGGGCACTGGGAGAGGGATTTACATAAAGGGCCATGGGGAGAGAGCAGGGCACTGGGAGAGGGATTTACACAAAGGGTCATGGGGAGAGGGCAGGGCACTGGGAGAGGGATTTACACAAAGGGCCATGGGGAGAGGGCAGGGCACTGGGAGAGGGATTTACATAAAGGGCCATGGGGAGAGGGCAGGGCACTGGGAGAGGGATTTACATAAAGGGCCATGGGGAGAGAGCAGGACACGGGGACAGAGCAGGGCACTGGGAGAGAGATTTACATAAAGGGCCATGGGGTAAGGGAAGGGCACTGGGAGACGGACTTGCATAAAGGGACATGGGGAGAGGGCAGGGCACTGGGAGAGGGATTTACATGAAGAGCCATGGGGAGAGAGCATTGCACGGGGAGGGGGATTTACATAAAGGGCCATGGGGAGAGAGCAGGACACGGGGAGAGAGCAGGGCACTGGGAGAGAGATTTACATAAAGGGCTGTGGGGTGAGGGCAGGGCACTGGGAGAGGGATTTACATAAAGGGCCATAGGGAGAGGGCAGGGCACTGGGAGAGGGATTTACATAAACGGCCATGGGGAGAGAGCAGGGAACGGGGAGAGAGCAGGGCATTGGGAGAGGGATTTACATAAAGGGCCATGGGGAGAGGGCAGGGCTCTGGGAGAGGGATTTACGTGAAGGGCCATGGGGAGAGAGCCGGGCACCGGGAGGGGGATTTACATAAAGGGCCATGGGGAGAGGGCAGGGCACTGGGAGAGGGTTTTACATGAAGAACCATGGGGAGAGAGCAGGGCACGGGGAGAGGGATTTACATAAATGGCCATGGGGAGAGAGCAGGGCACGGGGAGAGAGCAGGGCACTGGGAGAGGGATTGACATTAGGGGCCATGGGGAGAGAGCAGGGCACTGGGAGAGGGCAGGGCACTGGGAGAGGGATTTACATAAAGGGCCATGGGGAGTGAGCAGGGCACTCGGAGAGGGCAGGGCACTGAGAGTGGGATTTAAATAAAGGGCCATTGGGAGAGAGCGGGGCACTGGGAGAGCGATTTACATAAAGGGCCATGGGGAGAGAGCAGGGCACAGGGAGAGAGCAGGGCACTGGGAGAGGGATTTACATAAAGGGCCATGGGGAGAGGGCAGGGCACTGGGAGAGGGATTTACATAAAGGGCCATGGGGAGAGAGCAGGGCTCTGGGAGAGGGATTTACAGAAAGGGCCTTGGGGAGAGAGCAGGGCACTGGGAGAGGGATTTACATAAAGGTCCATAGGGTGAGAGCAGGGCACGGGGAGAGGGATTTACATAAAGGGCCATAGGGAGAGGGCAGGGCACTGGGAGAGGGATTTACATCATGGGACATGGGGAGAGGGCAGGGCACTGGGAGAGGGATTTACATAAAGGTCCATAGGGTGAGAGCAGAGCACGGGGAGAGGGATTTACATAAAGGGACATGGGGAGAGGGCAGGGAACTGGGAGAGGGATTTACATAAAGGGCCATAGGGAGAGGGCAGGGCACTGGGAGAGGGATTTACATTAAGGGCCATAGGGAGAGGGCAGGGCACTGGGAGAGGGATTTACATTAAGGGCCATGGGGAGAGTGCAAGGCACTGGGAGAGGGATTTACATAAAGGGCCATAGGGAGAGGGCAGGGCATTGGGAGAGGGATTTACATAAAGAGCCATGGGGAGAGGGCAGGGCACTGGGAGAGGGATTTACATAAAGGGCCATAGGGAGAGGGCAGGGCATTGGGAGAGTGAGGGATTGATAATGGCCTAAAGTGAAAGAGCAGGGCAGTGGGATTAGTTTGGAGTTTGATGTTTGCATGGGATAATGTGACTAGTGTTGAATTTTTACGACAAGTTGGATGTGGTATTGCTGACAAGACGCACATGCATTGACTGAGATTGGGAAACTGTGTGGTTTGCTCACTCCCACCTGGGGTCACTTGCCGTGGACTGGTGTCACCTGCAAGCCAGACATTTTAAGGCTGGTAGATGTCCTTTCTGAAAAGCATTGCTGTCCCCAATGGGCCTTTGTGAAAATCTCGTTGTTGCCACTTTTACTGTTAGCAGCTTCCAGCCTCCACCTGGTTTCCAATTCTCATAACTTAGAACTCAGTTCCACCCAATTATAAACTTGTGGGGACAAAGGCTCACCCAATGTTTCAATATCCAGATGTTGTCTGAACAGCTGTTTCCGAACTTTCCTGTTATTTCAGGTTTCCTCTATTCAAAGAATTTTTCTTTCTTATTAACGAACAACAATGGCTCACTTTATTGAAATCACCGTCAAAGTTCAACACCTGCCGTTGCAACATTTCAGACCCAATATCATTCGATCGATGAGGGGAGGCAGGAAGTGGAGGGGGTGCTGATACGGTGAGGTGAACAGAGGGTGGGTGGAGGCCCCTTTGGAGCAGAAGCACCATCAAGGAGTAGATGAGCTGAGTGGCCAGTTTCTGTGTTGTATGTTTCACTTAGTTGTGCATTGATGAAGTTTGATCCATGATAACTGAGTTGACAACACATCACTGTTGTAACCATTTACGTTCTACAATGAGGTGGTGCAGATACAGTAGACCAGATCTTTGAATTCCCAACCCTGACCTCAAATATCCAGCTGCTTTGTGGTTCGGAAGGTGGGCAGAGATGTCTGACTAGGATTAGATGTAGGGAATCTCACAGGCGTATTCCAAAGGGACAGAACAGGACGTCATCCTTGTTGATTTTACCAATATTTATCCCTCAATCAAACCAAATGATGTGTTGAATGTTGCATTTGGGATCTTGCTGTGTACAAGCTGGCTGGCTGCATTTTTGACATTCCAATAGTGACCCCAGTCCGAAGACACATTGCTGTCTGCGAGATGCTGGGGCATCACTGAGTTCAGCAACAGTAACATATCACAGTGTGTCTTCATGATCTTTCTCCGTTGCAGAGCTGGCTAAAGGAAGCGGAGCAGGTTACTGAGAGGGAGCAGGGTGTGAGGAATGATGGCAGGAAGTTTCCAGTTCTACTCACTGTCAACTGACCTAAGGAGGGTGTGTCTGCAACATATTGGACTCTTTGATCCTAAGGAATGCACTGGACACCTCCAGGAGAGGCTCAACCATACCCCAGGGAGGGTCAAATTCGAATATTACCCTCATCTCCCCATCAGCAGGCAGTCTGCTGAAGGAGCTCTACAAAACATGGTTACTGGATGGTCATGACTGGGAGTTAAATATCCAGGGGTATCAAACTGTTCAGAAGGACAGACAGGAAGTAAGGGAGGTGGTGTTGCTCTGAGTTTTAGGGATGATATCAGGGCAGTAGTGGGAGATGATATAGGTTCTACGGACCAAAACGTTGAACCCACTTGGGTGGAAATTAGGAATAGCAGGGAGTAGAAGTCACTGATAGGTGTGATCTATAGGCCACCAAATAATGACATCGTGTTGGGGCAGTCAATGAACATAGAAATAGCTAATGCATGTAAAAATGGGACAGCAATTATCATGGGGGATTTTAATCTACATATCAATTGGTCAAACCAGGTCGGTCATGGCGGCCTTGAGGAGGGGACTCATAGAATGCATCTGCAATAATTTCCTTGAACAACATGTAATGGAACCTATGAGGGAGCAAGCTATTCGAGACCTAGTCCTGTATAATGAGACAGGAATAATTAATGATCTCACAGTTAGGGATCCTCTCGGAACGAGTGATCACAGTATGGTCAAATTTAAAATACAGATGGAGTGTGAGAAGGTTAAATCCAGTACCTCTGTCCTGTGCTTAAACAAAGGAGACTATGAAGGAATGAGGGAGGAGTTAGCTAAGATCGAATGGGAGCAAAAGCTTTATGGTGGGTCAATTGAGGAACAGTGGAGGACTTTCAAAACAATTTTTCACAGTGCTCAGCAGAAGTATATTCCAGTGATAAGGAAGAACTGTAGGAAAAGAGAGGGCCAGCCGTGGATGTCTAAGGAAATAAAGGAAAGTATCAGATTGAAAAAAAACACACTTACAAAAACACAAAGAGTAGTGAGAAACTAGTAGACTGGGAAATCTTTAAAGGCCAACAGAAAGCCACAAAAAATGTTATAAAGAAAAGTAAGATAGATTATGAGAGTAAACTAGCTCAGAATATAAAAACAGGCAGCAAAATTTCTATAAATACGTAAATAGTAAAAGAGTGGCGAAGGTAAACATTTGTTCTTTAGAGGATAAGAGGTCAACTTAATAACCGAGAATGAGGAAATAGGTGAGTCGTTAAACAGTTATTTTGAGTTGGTCTTCACAGTGGAAGACACAAATGACATGCCGAAAACTAATGGCAAGAAGGTTATAGCAGGTGAGGACCTAGAAGCTATCATCATCACTAAGGAGGCAGTGCCGGGCAAGCTAATGGGACTAAAGGTAGACAAGTCTCCTGGCCCAGATGAAATGCATCCCAGGGCTTGAACAGAGGTGACGGGGGAAATAGCAAATGCACTAGTAATTAGTTAACAAAATTCACTGGACTCTGGAGTGGTTCCCACAGATTGGAAAACAGCCAACGTGACGCCTCTGTTTAGAAAAAGGCAGTAGACAAAAAGCAGATAACTATACGCCAGTTAGCTTAACCTCGGTCGTGAGGAAAATGCTTGAATCTATCAATGTTGAAAGAGTAGGGCCGATCAGGGATAGCATAGGGAACTTGTGTGTGGAGTCTGAGGAGGTAGGGGAAGCCCTATATGAGTTTTTTGCTTCTGTCTTTACGAAAGAAATGAACTTTGTAGTGAATGAAACCTTTGAAGAGCAGGTGTGCATGCTGGAATGGATAGAGATAGAGGAAGCTGATGTGCTGAAAATCTTGTCAAACATTAAGATTGACAAGTCGCCAGGCCGGGACCAGATTTGTCCTCGGCTGCTTTGGGAAGCGAGAAATGCAATTGCTTCGCCACTCGCGAAGATCTTTGCATCCTCGCTCTCCACTGGAGTCGCACCTGAGGACTGGAGAGAGGCAAATGTAATTCCTCTCTTCAAGAAAGGAAATAGGGAAATCCCCAGCAATTACAGACCAGTAAGTCTCACGTCTGTCGTCTGCAAGGTGTTAGAAAGGATTCTGAGGGATAGGATTTATGACCATCTGGAAGAGCATGGCTTGATTAAATGCAGTCAACACGGCTTTGTGAGGGGCAGGTCATGCCTCACAAACCTTATCGAGTTCTTTGAGGATGTGACTAGAAAAGTTGATGAGGGTCGAGCTGTGGATGTGGTGTATATGGACTTCAGTAAGGCATTTGATAAGGTTCCCCATGGTAGGCTCATTCAGAAGGTCAGGAGGAATGGGATACAGGGGAACTTAGCTGCTTGGATACAGAATTGGCTGGCCAACAGAAGGCAGCGAGTGGTAGTAGAAGGAAAATATTCTGCCTGGAAGTCAGTGGTGAGTGGTGGTCCACAGGGCTCTGTCCTTGGGCCTCTACTGTTTGTAATTTTTATTAATGACTTGGATGAGGGGATTGAAGGATGGGTCAGCAAGTTTGCAGACGACACAAAGGTTGGAGGTGTCGTTGACAGTATAGAGGGCTGTTGTAGGCTGCAGCAGGACATTGACAGGATGCAGAGATGGGCTGAGAGGTGGCAGATGGTGTTCAACCTGGATAAATGCGAGGTGATGCATTTTGGAAGGTCGAATTTGAAAGCTGAGTACAGGATTAAGGATAGGATTCTTGGCAGTGTGGAGGAACAGAGGGATCTTGGTGTGCAGATACATAGATCCCTTAAAATGGCCACCCAAGTGGACAGGGTTGTTAAGAAAGCATATGGTGTTTTGGCTTTCATTAACAGGGGGATTGAGTTTAAGAGTCGTGAGATCTTGTTGCAGCTCTATAAAACTTTGGTTAGACTGCACTTGGAATACTGCGTCCAGTTCTGGTCGCCCTATTGTAGGAAAGATGTGGATGCTTTGGAGAGGGTTCAGAGGAGGTTTACCAGGATGCTGCCTGGACTGGAGGGCTTATCTTTGAGTGCGAGCAGCAGCGGAGGCAAGACGGACCCGGAAGACTGCAGCTAAGGTAAAGCAGTTTATTTTTAAAATTACTTACCGATAGCGGGCAGCGGTGTTTTTTGCCTCTTTCAGAGAAGGAGCGGGAGCACCAGAGGAAGTGACGAGGACCAGAGGGGCAGCCGGGAAGGAAAGCAGTGACCATATATATAGCAGCAAGGCGGCTAAACCCGAGACTCTACAACTGTAGTGTCTCCCACCCACCCTCCTCCTCTAACCTCGTTAATAAGGTAAGGGTCATTCTAAACTTTCTCTATTGAACATAAGATTGTTATTAATTTGTTATTATTTGACGTAAGCTTTCTACTTTAGTATTGAGTGGGTGTTCAGATAAGTGGGGTATGGATGCTAGGGCAGTTGCTTGCTCCTCCTGCAGAATGTGGCAGTTGGGAGATGTGGCACACGTCTCCGCTGGCTACATCTGCGGGAAGTGCACCCAGCTACAGCTCCTTGAAAACCGTGTTAGGGAAATGGAGCTGGAGCTGGATGAACTACGGATCATTCGGGAGGCAGAGGGGGTAATTGAGAGGAGTTATCGGGAGTTGGTCACTCCTAAGGCTCAGGACGAGGATAGATGGGTTACAGTTAGGGGGAGGAAAGGGGACAGACAGACAGTGCAGAGATCCCCTGTGGGCATTCCCCTCAGCAATAAGTATACCGTTTTGGATACTGCTGGGGGGGATGACCTACCAGAGGAAAGCCATAGTAGTCAGTTCTCTGGCGCTGAGCCTGACACTGTGGCAAAGAAGGGAAGGGGGCAGAATAGAAAAGTACTCGTGGTAGGGGACTCGATAGTTCGGGGAATCGACAGGAGATTTTGTGGGCAAGATCGGGATTCCCGGAAGGTATGTTGCCTCCCTGGTGCCAGGGTCCGGGACGTCTCCGATCGGGTGTATAAAGTTCTAAAAGGGGAGGGCGAACAGCCAGAAATCGTGTTACATATTGGCACAAATGATATAGCCAGAAATAGGTTTGAGGATATAAAAAGTGATTTCAGGGAGTTAGGATGGAAGCTGCAGAGCAGGACGAACAGAGTAGTGTTCTCTGGTTTACTACCGGTGCCACGAGATAGTGAGGTGAGGAACAGGGAGCGGGCGCAGCTGAACACGTGGCTACGCAGCTGGTGTAGGAGGGAGGGCTTCAGATATGTTGATAATTGGGATGCCTTCTGGGGAAGGTGGGACCTGTACAAGATGGACGGGTTGCATCTGAACTGGAAGGGGACCAATGTCCTGGGTGGAAGGTTTGCTCGAGTAGTTCGAGAGGGTTTAAACTAGTATGGCAGGGGGGTGGGAACCTGAGCTGTATACCAGAGGTGAGCGTTGATGCAGGTGAGGCAGTAGCAAGAGGTAGACCAGCTAGTGGGAAGGATTTTCCTGGGAAGGAACCAAGGGATCGGTTAAAGTGTGTTTGCTTCAATGCAAGGAGTATCAGGAATAAAAGTGATGAACTTAGAGCATGGATCAGCACCTGGTGCTATGATGTTGTGGCCATAACAGAGACATGGGTTTCTCAGGGGCAGGAATGGTTGCTGGATGTTCCAGGGTTTAGAGCATTTAAAAAGAATAGGGAGGGGGGAAAGAGGAGGGGGTGTAGCACTACTAATCAGAGAGGGTATCACAGCTACAGAAGCTTCCTTTGTCGAGGAAGATCTGCCTACTGAGTCAGTGTGGGTGGAAATTGGGAACAGCAAGGGAGTAGTCACCTCGTTAGGGGTTTACTACAGGCCCCCCAATAGCAGCAGGGAGATTGAAGAAAGCATAGGTCGACAGATTTTGGAAAAGTGTGCACGCAGTAGGGTTGTTGTAATGGGTGACTTTAACTTTCCTAATATTGATTGGAACCTCCTTATAGCAGAAGATTTGAATGGAGCTGTTTTTGTAAGGTGTGTTCAGGAGGGTTTCCTAACGCAGTACGTTGAGAGCCGACGAGGGGAGAGGCCATTCTAGACTTGGTGCTCGGAAACGAGCCGGGGCAGGTATCAGATCTTGTGGTGGGAGAGCATTTTGGTGATAGTGACCATAACTGCCTCACATTCTACATAGCTATGGAGAAGGAGAGGATTAGGCAGAATGGGAGGATATTTAATTGGGGAAGAGGAAACTATGATGCGATTAGACATGAGTTAGGAAGCATGGACTGGGAGCAGTTGTTCCATGGTAAGGGAACTATCGACATGTGGAGACGGTTTAAGGAACAGTTGTTGGGAGTGATGAGTAAATATGTCCCTCTGAGACAGGCAAGAAGGGGTAAGATTAGGGAACCTTGGATGACGAGAGCGGTGGAGCTTCTAGTGAAAAGGAAGAAGGTAGCTTACATAAGGTGGAGGAAGCTAGGGTCAAGTTCAGCTAGAGAGGATTACATGCAGGCAAGGAAGGAGCTCAAAAATGGTCTGAGGAGAGCCAGGAGGGGGCACGAGAAAGGCTTGGCAGAAGGAATCCGGGAAAACACAAAGGCATTTTACACTTACGTGAGGAATAAGAGAATGGTCAAAGAAAGAGTAGGGCCGATCGGGGATAGCATAGGGAACTTATGTGTGGAGCCTGAGGAGGTAGGGGAAGCCCTAAATGAGTTTTTTGCTTCTGTCTTTACGAAAGAAACGAACTTTGTAGTGAATGAAACCTTTGAAGGGCAGGTGTGCATGCTGGAATGGATAGAGATAGACGAAGCTGACGTGCTGAAAATTTTGTCAAACATTAAGATTGACAAGTCGCCAGGCCCGGATCAGATTTGTCCTCGGCTGCTTTGGGAAGCGAGAAATGCAATTGCTTCGCCACTTGCGAAGATCTTTGCATCCTCGCTCTCCACTGGAGTCGTACCTGAGGACTGGAGAGAGGCAAATGTAATTCCTCTCTTCAAGAAAGGAAATAGGGAAATCCCCGGCAATTATAGACCGGTAAGTCTCACGTCTGTCGTCTGCAAGGTGTTAGAAAGGATTCTGAGGGATAAGATTTATGACCATCTGGAAGAGCATGGCTTGATCAAATACAGTCAACACGGCTTTGTGAGGGGTAGGTCATGCCTTACAAACCTTATCGAGTTTTTTGAGGATGTGACTAGAAAGGTTGATGAGGGTCGAGCTGTGGATGTGGTGTATATGGACTTCAGTAAGGCATTTGATAAGGTTCCCCATGGTAGGCTCATTCAGAAGGTCAGGAGGAATGGGATACAGGGGAACTTAGCTGCTTGGATACAGAATTGGCTGGCCAACAGAAGACAGCGAGTGGTAGTAGAAGGAAAATATTCTGCCTGGAAGTCAGTGGTGAGTGGAGTTCCACAGGGCTCTGTCCTTGGGCCTCTACTGTTTGTAATTTTTATTAATGACTTGGACGAGGGGATTGAAGGATGGGTCAGCAAGTTTGCAGACGACACCAAGGTAGGAGGTGTCGTTGACAGTGTAGAGGGCTGTTGTAGGCTGCAGCGGGACATTGACAGGATGCAGAGATGGGCTGAGAGGTGGCAGATGGAGTTCAACCTGGATAAATGCGAGGTGATGCATTTTGGAAGGTCGAATTTGAAAGCTGAGTACAGGATTAAGGATAGGATTCTTGGCAGCGTGGAGGAACAGAGGGATCTTGGTGTGCAGATACATAGATCCCTTAAAATGGCCACCCAAGTGGACAGGGTTGTTAAGAAAGCATATGGTGTTTTGGCTTTCATTAACAGGGGGATTGAGTTTAAGAGTCGTGAGATCTTGTTGCAGCTCTATAAAACTTTGGTTAGACCGCACTTGGAATACTGCGTCCAGTTCTGGGCGCCCTATTATAGGAAAGATGTGGATGCTTTGGAGAGGGTTCAGAGGAGGTTTACCAGGATGCTGCCTGGACTGGAGGGCTTATCTTATGAAGAGAGGTTGACTGAGCTCGGTCTCTTTTCATTGGAGAAAAGGAGGAGGAGAGGGGACCTAATTGAGGTATACAAGATAATGAGAGGCATAGATAGAGTTGATAGCCAGAGACTATTTCCCAGGGCAGAAATGGCTAGCACGAGGGGTCATAGTTTTAAGCTGGTTGGTGGAAAGTATAGAGGGGATGTCAGAGGCAGGTTCTTTACGCAGAGAGTTGTGAGAGCATGGAATGCGTTGCCAGCAGCAGTTGTGGAAGCAAGGTCATTGGGGTCATTTAAGAGACTGCTGGACATGTATATGGTCACAGAAATTTGAGGGTGCATACATGAGGATCAATGGTCGGCACAACATTGTGGGCTGAAGGGCCTGTTCTGTGCTGTACTGTTCCATGTTCTATGTTCTATGTTCTATCTTATTAAGAGAGGTTGACTGAGCTCGGACTTTTTTCATTGGAGAAAAGGAGGAGGAGAGGGGATCTAATTGAGGTGTACAAGATAATGAGAGGCATAGATAGAGTTGATAGCCAGAGACTATTTCCCAGGGCAGAAATGGCTAGCACGAGGAGTCATAGTTTTAAGCTGGTTGGAGGAAAGTATAGAGGGGATGTCAGAGGCGGGTTCTTTACACAGAGAGTTGTGAGAGCATGGAATGCATTGCCAGCAGCAGTTGTGGAAGCAAGGTCATTGGGGTCATTTAAGAGACTGCTGGACATGCATATGGTCACAGAAATTTGAGGGTGCATACATGAGGATTAATGGTCGGCACAACATTGTGGGCTGAAGGGCCTGTTCTGTGCTGTACTGTTCTATGTTCTATGTTCTATGTTTTATTAAGGAAGAAATAGCAAGACATCTGGATATAAATTGTCCCATTGTGAAAACCAAGCATGGGTTCATGAAGGGTAGGTCATGTTTAACTGATTTGGTGGAATTCTTTGAGGACATTACTTGCATGGTGGACAATGGGGAACCTGTGTATCTGGATTTCGAGAAGGCATTTGACATGGTGCCACACCAAAGGCTGCTACATAAGATAAAGTTGCACGGTAATACACATAATGTAATGGCATGGATAGAGGATTGGTTGGCCAGTAGAAAGCAAAAAGTAGGGGTAAATGGGTGTTTTTCTGGTTGGCAGTCAGTGGCTAGTAGTGTGCCTCAGGGATTGGTGTTGGGACCGCAATTGTTTACAATTTACATAGATGATTTGGAGTTGGGTGGTGTGTCAAAATTTGTAGGTGACACTAACGTGAGTGGTAGAGCAAAGTGTGCAGAAGACACAAAGTCAGCAGAGAGATATAGATAGTCTGAGTGAGTGGGCAAAGGCCTGGCAGATGGAGTACAATGTTGATAAGTGTGAGGTCATCCATTTTGGTAGGAATAACAGCAAAATGGACTATGTTTTAGATGGTAAAAAACTGCAGCGGGCTGCTGTGCGAAGGGACTTGGGTGTCTTTGTGCATGAATCACTAAAAGTAGGATTGCAGGTGTAGCAGGTGATTAAAAAGGCAAATGGAATTTTGTCTGTCATTGCTCGAGGGATGGAGTTTAAAAACAGGGAGGCAATGCTGCAGCTGTATAGGGTACTGGTGAGGCCACACCTGGAGTACTGTGTGCAGTTTTGGTCTCCTTACTTGAGAAGAGATATACTAGCACTGGAGGGGGTGCAGAGGAGATTCACTCGTTTGGTTCCAGAGTTGAGAGGGTTGGATTATGAGGAGAGACTGAGTAGGCTGGAATTTTACTCACTGGAATTCAGAAGAATGAGGGGAGATCTTATAGAAACATATAAGATTATGAAGGGAATAGATAAAGTGGAGGTAGGGAGGTTGTTTCCACTAGCAGGTGAAACTAAGACTAGAGGGCGTCACCTCAAAATAAAACGAAGCAGGTGTAGGACTGAGGTCAGGAGGAACTTCTTCACCCAAAGGGTTGTGAATCTGTGGAATTTACTGCCCAGTGAAGTGGTTGAAGCTACCTCGCTACATGTTTTTAAGGCACGGCTAGATAAATTTTTGAACCTTTAAGGGATTAAGGGTAATGGTGAGTGGGCGAGTAAGTGGAGCTGATTCTCAAAAAGATCAAATGGCGGGCAGGCTCAAGGGGCCGGATGGCCTATCCCTGCTCCTAGTTCTTATGTTCTTACGTCCTTAAACCAAACCAATTGTGACAAATACTGGGACACACAGAAATGCAGTCTGCTTTGGGTGTTAATTAATTTGAATGTGTAATAAAATTTCAGACCATTATTTTGTGCAGAAATTGGTCAGAGTGGAAAATGGCAGGGACGATTTGGATATCCTTCAGTGTCTGGGAAATCTGGGAAAAGGCTGGTAGACATGATTGATGTTTTGATGCAATGAGGTGTGAAAGTGAATGGTGTGGGCGAAGTGGTGAGGGGAGGACTGGGAATGTGTTTCAGGAAAATTTGGATAAAGATGGAACTGATTGAAGGTCAGCATGTCGTAGAGTCCCTCTGACATAATCAAACTGCTGAATCTGTGATCCTTTGAGAAAGAGTGGGAGAGGTTTTCAGTTTGATTTCACTGGAAAGTTCCGAAATGCCTCCAGCTGCCTCGATCATTGTCCTTTTGGTGCAACCACGGAAAAGTAACTATATGTTGAAATTAAGCAGAAAATTCTGTTCTGTAAATAAGATCTAGAACAAATCGACTACAAGGCATTCCAATCCCCTTCTTTTATTAAACTCATAAATAATATGCAAACGATTGAGAATTTAATGAACTTGGCCTGACAACAGATGATCTATAGCCTTTAATACAAAGCACAGGGAGCTGTTGAAATTTTTGATTCTGTAAATTAAGAAGACCTGAGCTTTGTAACGTGTTGTAATTATTTGCGTTCTGAAAAGCTAGTAATTATACAATATTTAACATAATTTTAAACTTTACTGCTTGTATGTAATTACCTTGGGAGTTCCAATGGATCACTTTATTGAAATCACCGTCAAAGTTCAACACCTGCCGTTGCGACATTTCAGACCCAATATTATTTGATCGATGAGGGGAGGCAGGAAGTGGAGGGGGTGCTGATACGGTGAGGTGAACAGAGGGTGGGTGGACGCCCCTTTGGAGCAGAAGCACCATCAAGGAGTAGATGGGCTGAGTGGCCAGTTTCTGTATTGTATGTTTCACTTAGTTGTGCATTGATGAAGTTTGATCCATGATAACTGAGACACATTCAGCTCAAATCTTGTTCTGGATCCTGGGATGTTTCCCAATAAACAGCTGATGGGATGTTGGGGCAAAACACGATGACACTCATGCGTTTTGTTGGTTGCTGTTCCTGTCGTGAATTGCTCAGGGCTAGTTCACACAGACAGATGCCTCTCTCTCATTTTGTCCCTGCCATGAGCCTAGTGCTTAGTGCCCAGGTGACTCCCTCTCACTGTTTTCCCCATCAGTCATCCTGAAGGTACTACAGCAATCGATAAAGTCCAGGGAAATCACAGTCTGAAGGTACAGGTTAGGCCAGTGCGACTGGGATGAGGAGACATCTCTCTCCCCAGAAGTTCGGGGGGCCTGTGGAATTCTGTGCCACAGAAAGCAGTCAACAAAAAAGCATTGGCTATTTTCAAGGAACAGTTAGATGCGGTTGTTAGGGGTAAAGGGATCAAAGCGTATTAGGGAGAAAGCAGGAATGGGGGAATGAAGCAGATGATTGTATTGAGTGGTTTACTCCTGCTTCAATGTTTCTATATTTCTGATCATCTGGAATCACCCACAATCAAGAAGTCAACAGGCTGTGTTTGCATCCGACAGCATTGTCCTTCTGTAATTCTGCCTGGCAACAGCCCTGTGTGTGGTTCAGCTGGAGAACATTTAAAATGGCGGAAGTGCCAAGAGCAGCAGACAGTGGGAAACATCCAGAGCTGCAGACAGGAAGCACTGCTCTGTCTCTCTCTGGATTGTGAAAATGACTGAATTCAAGAAAGTTTAATTGAAGAATTCATACAAGGAACGGCCTAAGTTCACCTGATCAAACATTGAGTTGAATGATAATGTAACCCTACAGTCAACATTGTATCTTCATTGTTAAAAATTAAAAGTGTGAAAAATCAGAGGATCCCCACAGTGTGGAAGCAGGCCATTCAGCCCTTTGAGTCCACACCAACCCTCTGAAGAGCACCCCATCCAGACCTGTCTCTGCTTTCCCATCCTAGACACTAAGGGCATTTTCTCATGGTCAGTCCATCTAACCTGCACACCTCTGACTGTGTGAGGATACTGGAGCACCCACAGGAAACGCACACAGATGTGGGGACAACATACAAACAGCACATAGACAGCCATACAGCGGTGGGATTGAACCTGGGGCCCAAGAGCTGTGAGGTAGCATTGCGAACCACAAAGCCACCATGCTACTTTCATCCTAATCTCTGGATTTCTGATCTCCCCAACCTTGCTTACCCTGACTATATTGATTCTACCGCGAATATCAATGTAAATTTTTATTTGTTTTAATCCTGGTTGAGTATGTGTGTGTGTGTGTGTGTGTGTGTGTGTGTGTGTGTGTGTGTGTGTGTGTGTGTGTGTGTGTGTGTGTGTGTGTGTGTGAGTGTGTGTGTGTGTTCGGGCGTTTGAAGGGCCTATTTCCTTCTGTAAATTAGAAATCTTTTCTTTTTGTTGTTTTTGTTGAAGTTAAGTACATTATAATAAAGAGATATTTTTCTGTTATGAAAGGAACTTGGCATGAATTACTTTAAGCCTCTGTAGTGGTCAGGCTACTTGGCCATTTTCAAGTTTAGACTAGGATTTTATACATTTTCTGACATCTTGTAGACAGCACAGTGCTGCCCCAGCACTGACCCTCCGACAGTGCCCACTCCCTCAGCACGGACCCTCCGACAGCGCCCACTCCCTCAGCACTGACCCTCCAACAGTGCCCACTCCCTCAGCACTGACCCTCCGACAGTGCCCACTCTCTCAGCACTGACCCTCCGACAGTGCCTGCTCTCTCAGCACTGACCCTCCGACAGTGCCTACTCTCTCAGCACTGACCCTCTGACAGTGTGTCGCGCCCTCAGCACTGACCCTCCGACAGTGTGGCGCTCCCTCAGCACTGACCCTCCAACAGTGTCTCGCTCCCTCAGCATTGAACATCCGACAGTGCCCACTCCCTCAGCACTGACCCTCCGACAGTGCCCACTCCCTCAGCACTGACACTCTGACAGTGCGGCACTCCCTCAGCACTGACCCTCCGACAGTGCGGCGCTCCCTCAGCACTGATCCTCCGACAGTACCCACTCCCTCAGCACTGACCCACCGACAGTGCCCACTCCCTCAGCACTGACCCTCTGACAATGCAGGTCTCCCTCAGCACTGACCCTCTGACAGTGCCCACTCCCTCAGCACTGACCCATCGACAGTGCCCACTCCCTCAGCACTGACCCTCTGACAATGCAGGTCTCCCTCAGCACTGACCCTCTGACAGAGCCCACTCCCTCAGCACTGACCCTCTGACAGTACTCACTCCCTCAGCACTGACCCTCCGACAGTGCTCACTCTCTCAGCACTGTCCATCTGACAGTGCCCACTCTCTCAGCACTGACCCTCTTACAATGCAGCGCTCCCTCAGCACGGACCCTCTGACAGTGTGGCGCTCCCTCAGCACTGACCGTCCGACAGTGCCCACTCCCTCAGCACTGACCGTCCAACAGTGCCCACTCCCTCAGCGCTGACCCTCCGACAGTGCCACTCTCTCAGGACTGACCCTCTGACCGTACCCACTCCCTCAGCACTGACCCTCCCCCCTTGCACACTCCCTCAGCACTGACCCTCCGACAGTGCCCACTCACTCAGCACTGACACTCTGACAATGCGGCGCTCCCTCAGCACTGACCCTCCGACAGTGCGGCGCTCCCTCAGCACTGACCCTCTGACAGTACCCACTCTCTCAGCACTGACCGTCTGACAGTACCCACTCCCTCAGCACTAACCCTCCGACAGTGCCCACTCCCTCAGCACTGACCCTTTGACAATGCGGCGCTCCCTCAGCACTGACCCTCCAACAGTGCGGCGCTCCCTCAGCACTGACCCTCTGACAGTGCGGCGCTCCCTCAGCACTGATCTTCTGACAGTGCCCACTCCCTCAGCACTGACCCTCCGACAGTGCCTACTTCCTCAGCACTGACCCTCCGACAGTGCGGCGCTCCCTCAGTGCTGAGAAATCAGTCCCCTTGATTGGCGTCACATCCACAAGGATCCACTCCCTCCATCACCGACGCTCAGTCACAGCAGTGTGTACTATCTACAAGATGCACTGCGGAGATTCACCAAAGATCCTCAGGCAGCACCTTTCAAACACACAACCACTTCCATCCAGGACAAGGGCAGCAGATACATGGGAACACCATCCCCTGCAAGCTCCCCTCTGGGTCACTCACTTCATAGTGAGTCCGAATCACTGTCTCGGGTCAGAATCCTGGAATTCCCTCCCTAAGGGCATTCTGGATCTACCCACAGGACATGGACTACAATGGTCAAAAATACAGTTTACCGCCACCTTCCCAAAGGATGGGCAAGAAATGCTGGTCGAGGCAGCAACACCCATGCCCATGGAACATGAGCTGAGGAAGACTATTCGGCCCATCCACCGCTGCTCCCTCCATCAACGAGAAGACGACTGATTTGTTCATGGTCTAAAGTGCACATTCCCACCTACCCTTGATCACCTTCCTATCCCTGCCCTGGATAATCCATTTTAAAACTATTCAGGCTGCCCAGTTCTGCTGTCCTATGGAGAGAGCTCCGGTGTTCTCTATCCTGTGAGAGAGAAAACAAAATCCTCTTCATATTGGCCCTGAACTAGCCAGCTGTGGAAGCTGAGATAACAAAGTGTGAGGCTGGATGAATACAGCAGGCCAAGCAGCTTCTCAGGAGCACAAAAGCTGACGTTTCGGGCCTAGACCCTTCATCAAGGAGGGGGATGGGGAGAGGGTTCTGAAATAAATAGGGAGAGAGGGGGAGGCTGGCCGAAGATGGATAGAGGAGAAGATAGGTGGAGAGGAGAGTATAGGTGGGGAGGTAGGGAGGGAACAGGTCAGTCCGGCAGAGGGGGGGACAGACAGGTCAAGGGGCCAGGATGAGGTTAGTAGGTAGGAAATGGAGGTGCGGCTTGAGGTGGGAGGAGGGGATAGGTGAGAGGAATAACAGGTTAGGGAGATGGGGACAAGCTGAGCTGGTTTTGTGATGTAGTGCGGGGAGGGGAAGAACTGGGCTGGTTTTGGGATGCGGTGGGGGAAGGGGAGATTTTGAAGCTTGTGAAGTCCACATTGATACCATTAGGCTGCAGGGTTCCCAAGCGGAATATGAGTTGCTGTTCCTGCAACCTTCAGGTGGCATCATTGTGGCACTGCAGGAGTCCCGGGATGGTCATGTCATCTAAAGAATGGGAGGGGGAGTGGAAATGGTTCGTGACTGGGAGGTGCAGTTGTTTAGTGCGAACCGAGCGGAGGTGTTCTGCAAAGCAGTCCCCAAGCCTTCGCTTGATTTCTCCAATGTAGAGGAGGCCACACCAGGTACAGCGGATGCAGTATACCACATTGGCAGATCTGCAGGTGAACATCTGCTTGATGTGGGAAGTTTTCTTGGGGCCTGGGATGGGGGTGAGGGAGGAGGTGTGGGGGCAAGTGTAGCATTTCCTGCGGTTGCAGGGGAAGGTGCCGGGTGTGGTGGGGTTGGAGGGGAGTGTGGAGCGGACAAGGGAGTCATGGAGAGAGTGGTCTCTCCGGAAGGCAAGCTGACAAGGGAGTCGCGGAGAGAGTGGTCTCTCTGGAAGGCAGACAAGGATGGGGTTGGAAAAATGTCTTTAGTGATGGGGTGCATCCCTTACCTTGAGTGACCCGCAAGATGAAACTTTCTTTCCACTACTACCTTATCAGACCATCAGGATCTTGCCCTCAGCAGTGTGTACTATCTGCAAGATGCACCACAGCAATTCATCAAAGATCCTCAGACAGCACCTTCCAAACCCACGGCCACGTTCATCTACAAGGATAAAGGCAGCAGATACATGGGAATACCACCGCCTCCCAATTCCCCTCCAAGGACAGCACAGCAAGGCAGCTTGAATAGTTTTGAAATGGATTATCTGAGGCAGGAAGGTGATCAAGGGTAGATGGGAATGTGCACTTTAGATGATGCCCTGGTGGTATTATTGCTGGACTGTTAATCCAATGGCCCAGATAATGTTCTGGGGACCTGAGTTCGAATCCCACTGTGACCGGTGGTGGAATTTGAATATCTGGGATTAAGAACCTAATGATGACCATGAATCCATTGCTGATTGTCGGGGGAAAAACCCACGAATGTCCTTCAGGAAAGGAAACTGCCATCCTTATCTGGTCTGGCCGACATGTGACTCCAGACCCACAGCAATGTGGTTGACTGTTAACCCCCCTCTGGGTAATTAGGGACGGGCAATAAATGCTGCCTGGTCAGCGACATCTTCATCCTGTGAATCTATAAAAGGACTTCAACCAACTGACCCCTCACTGTTCGGCACTTCTGCGGAAACCAAGCCAATCTGTCCACCCCTCCCTCATAACACAGCCCACTCATTCTGGTACCAATCTGGTAAACCCCCTCTGAGCCACCTCCATCCAACTGATATTGTTCCATAAATAAGGAGGGAGAAGGCTCAGAACGTGTAGTGGTACCAGTGTAGGTTCCACAGGCATCTTTGGGAGGGAGGGTACAGCGACTGGGGTTAAAAAACGGCAAATAGGATCTCAGAATATGCTCTGGTTGTGCTGATGCGAAAATTACTAAACTGTGAGAGACTCCACCCAGTATCTGAGAGAGTTTATAAAGCAATGAGAAGTAGCACACATTGGCAGGCACAATAAACACTGCATCAGCAAGTTTACAAATTGATTTTTATTGCTTTTAAATTGTAACGGGTAGTAGAGGAATAGTCAGTTGTGCAGCTACAAACACAATTAACTGAAAAGAATCAATGGGATTGCTAAAAGACACAAACTCTGTGACGGTAAATCACCTCTGCACACTCCACTCGGAGGAGCTCAGGGGGAGGGCTATTTTTACCAGGAAATTAATGACTTAGGGCCAGTCACTGATTTCAGTACCACGACTAAATGTTGCTTTCAGTTTGACCATTCCTTTCCCAGCCCCAGGCTCGTAGCAAACCAGATGTGAACATCTGTTCAGTGCAATCAGAGAAATCCCTCAGCTGGCAGGAAGAGTGTGGAATGGAACGCACCCAGACTCTGAGCCCATCGCTGACTGTGGAACAAGGTGAAGCCCAGCCTTCCCCCGGGTGAGTCTCTCTACATGTTGCTGACATCACTGAGCACATACATATCCTCATCATACTCGGAACATAGGTTACTGGTCAAAAACAAACCCTGATTTACAGGGGAAGACCTGAATTTTAATCAGACAGGTATGAACCTAATTAGAAATGAGCAGCCAGTTGGTAAGGATCAGCGTAACAGCAATTCTACAAAAAGATGACAATGTAAACAACTCGAATAAGCAGCTCATCACACAAAAAACCAAAAGAACTGTGGATGCTGTAAATCAGGAACAAAAACAAAGTTGCTGGAAAAGCTCAGCAGGTCTGGCAGCATCTGTGGAGGAGAAAACAGAATTAACGTTTCGGGTCTGGGGACCCTTCCTCAGAACAGCTCATCACATAATTTGTTTGTAGCTCTTGTATTAACCATGTTCCACGACCTTGTCCTCATTCAATTCCTCAATCGAAATATTGCTTTGCAGAATTTTGAATGAATTATAGAATGCCTACTGTGTGGAAGCGGACCATTTGGCCCTTCGAGTCCACACACCCTCTGAAGAGCATCCCACCCAACCTCTACCCTATCCCTGTAACCCTACGTTTCCCATGGCGAACCCATCCCTGGACACTATGAGCAATTTCCCATGGCCAATCCACCCTAACCTGCACATCTTTGGACTGTGGGAGGAAACTGGAGCACTCAGAGGAAACCCACGCAGACACGGGGAGAATGTGCAAACTCCGCAGACAGTCACCACAGTCTAAAATTGGTCCTGCGAGGCTGCAGTGCTAAACACTGAGCTGTTTCTCCAAACTCCTCCCTCCCTGTGTCCCTTCCTGTGACCCCCTCACTATACTCCACCCTCTCCCTGTTTGCCTCATCTCTGTCTTCCCTCACCCTCATTCCTGGGCGTGGGGAGAGTGAGAAGGGAAGAGTGTGAGGGAGGAAGAGGAAATGGGGTGGGGGGGACAGAGAGAAAGCGATGAGGAAGAGGGGTGGGGATTGAGGTGAGGGAGTGAGTTAGAGGATGAGGGGCCAGAAGGGGACTCACATTGAGGGGTGGGGCTGAGAGAAATAGGTATGAGGAAGAGAGTATGTGTGGGTAGGGTGATAAAGACAGAGCTAAATGAGGGTAAGGGAACAGGATGAGGAAGGAAATGGGGAGAGAGTGGTGGAGTGGAGGGGGGTGTCAAAGTGAAGGAGAGGAATGAAATACTGACTAGGCTCAGTCACAGTGTGTGCAGGTTCCTTACCCCATGGTGGGGTGTGTATGTAAGAAAGGTATTTGGGGGATGGTGCAGGGCGTTGGGGGTGGGGAGACGGGATAGTGTGGTGAGGCGATGTGAGGATGGGGGAGGCTAGCGGGTAAGGGTGCAGAATGGGGAGTGAGGTGGGTGCCGAGGGTCAGTGTGGGGGTAAGTGGTGTGTAAGAAAGGTATGCGGGAATAGGGTGGGAGTGAGCATGAGAAGGTGAGGGGATGGAGGGGTGGGGAATGAGCAGGGAGAGGGGTAGTGGGTTCGGGAAGGGTGTGACAGGGGGTGCAGGATGTTTGGGTGGGGTCTAGAAGCTCCTTGCCGAGAGGCGACGGCACTGCGGCAGTTTTCCCAGCCTGCTGGTGTCACAGAAAACCAGGCTCTCGTTTCCTCCAGGGTTTCTCCTGATAATGTGCCAGCCTGAAGATGATCGAGATGGTGTCAGCAACATTCCAGCCAGAACTTAGCATCGGGAGCGTTAAAAATAGGAACAGAGCAGGTGCAGACTGTCAGTCAGTGAAGAGACAGCCAATTCCTCATCATCCTGACACCACCCACCCCCTTCCTCAGTGGAGTTTGAGACAGGATTCTGCAACAGCAGAAGGTAGAATGCTGAATTGTTAGAATAGTAAAGATTCAGCTGTTCTCTGTAAGGGAAACATCTCCTCAGCTCCTATGCTACTCAGATTGGAGCTCTGAGAATGCCCCCACCCCCTTTGCCCTTCCCACCCACAAAACCCCTCACACTCCCCTCCCTCCCGCAACCCCCTGGGACCCAGATCACCGCAGCCCCAGGTCAGCGGTCTTGGTCACAGACCGAAACCCCAACATTTACAATAGATTCACGCCCCTGAGCCTCTCGCTCCTGTTTTTAACACAGTAACAGTACAGGTAGTGTTTCCAGTAACTGAGGAGGGGGTCGGTGACCGGGGGTGGGGGGGGGGGGGTGGTGGAGAGTAACCTGGGCGATCAATAAACAGGGTTTAACCATTCTGCCCTCTTAAGTCTGCCGTGCTCTCCAACACAATCTTGGGTGACCATCCAACTCAGTCCCTTCTTCTCACTTCCTCCCCCTTTGATCCTATTCACCCTGAGAACTGTATCTAACTCCTCTTTGAAAATGTTTGGTATTCCAACCCTGATGGCTTTCAGTGGCAGAGAATTCCAGAGGGTCCCACACTATTTGGGCGAAGACATTTCAGCTCAGTCCCAGATAGCCCATATTCCTACGCTCGGGCTCCTGGCTCTAGGCTACACAGTCACTGGGAACACCCTTCCTGTGTTTACCCTGTCTGACCTGAAAGGCTTCTATGAGATTCCCCAACCTCACCCCAACCTAATCTGCTGTGAATATAATCCAAACCAATCCAGTCTCCCTTCGCACGTCAATGCTCTCCATCCCAGGGATCTCTTTGGAAAACCTTGGGAGTGAAGAGCAAGGAGAGTGGAACGAACTGGAGGTTTCATCTCGAAGGCTAGCACAGATACAAAGCAGAACGAGTCTCTTTCTGTACAGTTCCCTACTTCCAGGGGAAAGGCCTTCTCACAGATCGCACATTTCACAAAGGAACGGAGAGCGCTGCCTGGAAGTATTAAACTGTATCAGCCAGAATCCCTGAGCTGATCCGAGCCAATACTCTGGTGTTGATGTGAAAATGAGAACACAATAAGGCTCGGATGTCTCACAGTCCAACAGCATTCTGTCTCCAAAACACTGGGCTCCAACAGACTGTGACACTGCCAGGAGATTGGGAACCACTTCACAGGGGACCCACTCAGATGTGCCACTCCACCACCCAGACCACCCCTCCCGGTTCCCTCCCGGTTCCCTCTGGATGCTCCAGTTTCCTCCCACAGTCCAAAGATGTGCAGGCTAGGTGGATCGGCCATGGGAAATTGCCCGTAGTGTTCAGGGGTGTGTGGGTTATAGGGGGATGGGTCTGGGTGGGATGCTTCAAGGCGCGGTGTGGACTTGTTGGGCCGAAGGGCCTGATTCCACACTGTAGGGAAACTAAGCTAATCTAATCTTAAAATAACCAAGTGTCGAGCTGGATGAACACAGCAGGCCAAACCGCATCACAGGACCACAAAAGCTGACGTTTCGGGCCTGGACCCTTCATGGGGTCTAGGCCCGAAACGTCAGCTTTTGTGCTCCTGAGATGCTGCCTGGCCTGCTGTATTCATCCAGCTCCACACTTTGTTATCTCGGATTCTCCAGCATCTGCAGTTCCCATTATCACTAATCAAATCTTAACACAGGGAGGGGGTACACCCAGACCTCCCATTTAACACAGGGAGGGGGTACACACGGACTTCCCCTTTAACACAGGGAGGGGGTACACACGGACTTCCCCTTTAACACAGGGAGGGGGTACACACGGACTTCCCTTTTAACACAGGGAGGGGTTACACACCGACCTCCCCTATAACACAGGGAGGGGGTACACACAGACCTCCCCTTTAACACAGGGAGGGGGTACACACAGGCCTCCCTTTTAACAGGGGGATGGGGTACACATAGGCCTCCCCTTTAACTGGGGGATGGGGCACATACAGGCCTCCCCTTTAACAGGGGGATGGGGTACTCACAGGCCTCCTCTTTTTACAGGGGGATGGGGTACTCACAGGACTCCCTTTAACAGGGGGATGGGGCACACACTGGCCTCCCCTTTAAGAATAGACTGATGCGTATCAGTTGGTAACTGGATCCAGAACATGTTGCAATTTGGAAGGAGTCCCATCGCAGGGTAACGCAAGTGACACCCTGTGATCTCATACTGGGATATGGGGAGTATCTGCTCTGTGGGAGGTCCCTCACTGGGATATGGGGTCTACCTGTTCTGTGGGAGGTCCCACACTGGGATATAGGGAGTATCTGCTCTGTGGAAGGTCCCACACTGGGATATAGGGAGTATCTGCTCTGTGGGAGGTCCCACACTGGGATATAGGGAGTATCTGCTCTGTGGGAGGTCCCACACTGGGATATGGGGTCTATCTGCTCTATGGGAGGTCCCACACTGGGATATAGGGAGTATCTGCTCTGTGGGAGGTCCCACACTGGGATATAGGGAGTATCTGCTCTGTGGAGGTCCCACACTGGGATATGGGGTCTATCTGCTCTGTGGGAGGTCCCACACTGGGAAATGGGGTGTATCTGCATTGTGGGAGCTCACACACTAGGATACAGGGTATATCTGCTGTCTGGGAGGTCCCACACAGGGATATTGGATGTATCTGCACCATGGGAGGTCCCACAATGGGATATGGGAAGTATCTGCACCGCGGGAGGTCCCACACTGGGACTGGGTGAGATGGATCCAAGAATAATGAAGGAAGTGACAGTGGAAATTGTTGAGACTTTCAGACTTGGCCACACTGAGGGGAAATTGTAAATGTAATACCCTCAGATGAGAAATGGTTGTAAGGAGAGAGCCAGCAATGATGGAGGAGGCTTTCGAACTATTGGCTCATTCCAAGAATCTGCACAGACATGATGGGCTGAATAGACTCTGTATACATGCTGACATTTCTGTTATTTTTCAGCCCTCACTCCCTGGCCTCCTGATGTTACAGAATGACACAGCTATGGACCAGAATCAACTGCATCTGACACTTGGCGCAACGATCTGTCATAAAAGATATCAGTGAATTGGGCAGATCGAGTGATTCACAGCTTTGTATTTCAATATGAACTGTTGCACAGTGGCAGCAGGAAGATGACACCGACAATAACTTATCTATTGTCTGGCTCCTGTCGGAAGGGGTCAGTTATAAACTGTGTGACTCAGTTAATGAGGCAACACTGGGCCTTTCTGCTCCATTGCATTCTGTGTTTACAGACTGGGAAAATGTGTCAATACTGAATTCTGGAACTCTCCTTCTGTGTCTCACTGCATTCTCTGTTCCTGGGTCACATCAAGCAATGTACCCTCAGCCCTGTCTTCACTTGATGCCTAAGTGCCACATTCTGTGAGCGACAGTGTGGCTCAATGTTGGATCAGCAGCCAATCTGTGATGAGAGAGGAGAGGACCACAGGGTAAGGACAGACTGACCAACCATCTGTCACTAAGAGTTACTGTACTCCCCATGAAACCTGCCCACGGAAAATCTTTGACCATAGGAACTGCCAATGCTGGAGAATCTGAGATAACAAGGTGTGGAACTGGATGAACACAGCAGGCGAAGCAGCATCATAGGAGCAGGAAAGCTGTCGTTTCGGGTCTAGATCCTCCTTCAGAAATGGGAGAGGGGAAGGGGGTTCTGAAATAAATAGGGAGAGAGGGGGAGTGGGATTGAAGATGGATAGAGGAGAAGATAGGTGGAGAGGAGGCAGACAAGTTAAAGAGCCAATGATTGAGCCAGTAGAGGTGAGTGTAGGTGGGGAGTTAGGAAGGGGACAGGTCAGTCCAGGGAGGACAGGCAGGACAAGGGGTGGGATGAGGTTAGTAGGTAGGAAATGGGGGTGCAGCTTGAGGAGGGGGAAGGGGATAGGTGGGAGGAACGACAGGTTAGGGAGGCGGGGACAAACTGGGCTGGTTTTGGGATGCAGTGGGGGAAGGGGAGATTTTGAAGCTGGTGAAGTCCTCATTGCCATTGGGCTGCAGGGTTCCCAAGCGGAATATGAGTTGCTGTTCCTGCAACCTTCGGGTGGCATCATTGTGGCACTGCAGGAGGCCCAGGATGGACATGTTGTCTAAGGAATGGGAGGGGGAATTGAAAAGGTTCGCGACTGGGAGGTGCAGTTGTTTATGTGAACCGAGAGAGGTGTTCTGCAAAGCGGACCACAAGCCTCCGCTTGGTTTCCCCAATGTAGAGGAAGCCACAACGGATACAGTGGATACAGTATACCACATTGGCAGATGTGCAGGTGAACATCTACTTGATGTGGAAAGTTTTCTTGGGGCCTGGGATGGGGGTGAGGGGGAGGTATATGGGCAGGTGTAGCACTTCCTGCGGTTGCAGGGGAAGGTGCCGGCTGTGGAGGGGAGTGTGGAGCGGACAAGGGAATCATGGAGAACGTGGTCCCTCAGCAAAGCAGACAAGGGTGGGGATGGAAAAATGTCTTTGGTGGTGGGGTTGGATTGTAGACGGCAGAAGTGACGGAGGATGATGTGTTGGATCCAGAGGTTGGTGGGGTGGTACGTGAAGATGAGGGGGATTCTCTTTTGATTATTACTGCGGGGACGGGGTGTGAGGGATGAGTTGCAGGAAATGCAGGAGACATGGTCGAGGGCGTTTTTGACCACTGCGGGGGGGAGGTTGCAGTCCTTGAAAAATGAGGACATCTGAGATGTACGGGAGTGGAATGCCTCATTCTGGGAGCAGATGCGGCAGAGGCATAAGAATTGGGAGTGGGGAATGGCAATTTTGCAGGAATGTGGGAAGGAGGAGGTGTATTCTAGGTAGCTGTGAGAGTCAGTGGGCTTGAAATGGATATCAGTTTCTAGGTGGTTGCCTGAGATGGAGACAAAGAAGTCCAGGAAGGTGAGGGATATCAATGACAACTTCACAAGCTTCAAAATTCCCCCTCCTCCCACCACATCCCAAAACTGGCCCAGCTCGTCCCTGACTCCCTAGCCTGTCCTTCCTCTCACCTATCCCCTCCTCCGACCTCAAGCCGCACCTCCATCTCCTACCTACTAACTTCATCCTGTCCCCTTGACCTGCCTGTTCTCCTTGGGCTGACCTATCCCCTCCCTACCTCCCCCCCTACACTCACCTTTACTGGCTCCCTCCCCGCCTCTTTGACATGTCTGTCTCCTCTCCACTGATCTTCTTCTCTATCCATCTTCTATCCATCTCCCCCTCTCTCCCTATTTATTTCAGAATCCCCTTCCCCTCCCCCATTTCTGAAGAAGTGTCTAGGCCCGAAACGTCAGCTTTCCTGCTCCTCTGATGCTGCTTGGCCTGCTGTGTTCATCCAGCTCCACACCTTGTTATCATGGAGAATCTTTGATGGGTTTCTGAAATACTGGCAACACCTACCCTGTGCTCCATTCCCTTTGTGCTCAGAGGCAGAAGTGACCTTGGTGCAGGTGGGGAGGAGAGACAGAGGGCCTGCAGGAAGGGGTGTGTGAGGGTGAGCCGGGTAAATATTACCCACTCATCACTGCCCCCCCCCTCCATGATCAGGGAAGTTACCCTTCAGTTGCTTGTCAAGTTGGATGTTCTGGTGGGAAGCAAGGCAGTGCACAGAAAGATCCCGTTACAGAAGCAGGGTCTCACCGGGTTATGGTTTTATCTCCCACTCAGTTACCCTGAGCCGGGGGAACCCTCCAGGGGCCAGGAGCTGCTGTCCTGCCCCTTCAGAGAGAGTTACTGCACGGTGTCTGTCCTCAATGTTGCTCCCTGAGAGTGGATGGGGGCCAGTGTTTGTGAGGGGGTGGGGGCAGTGTGTGTGGGGGTATGGGTGCAATGTGTGTGAGACGGTGAGGAGCAGAGTGGGGGCAGTGTGTGTGAGGGGGTTGAGAGCAGTGTGTATGAGCGGGTGGGGGACAGTGTGTGAGGGGGTGGTGGCAATGTGTGTGAGAGGGTGGTGGGCAGAGTGGGGGCAGGGGGGCAGTGTGTGTGAGGGAGTGGAGGCAGCATGGGGGCACAGTGTTTGAGGGGTGGGGGCACTGTGAGGGTGTGGGGGGGCAGTGTAGGGGCATAGTGTGTGAGGGGTTGGGGGTAGTGTGTATGAGGGGGTGGAGGCACTCTGTGTGAGGGGATGAGGGCTGCGTTGGGGTACAGTGTGTGAGGGGGTGGGGGGGCAGTTGGGGGCACTGCGTGTGACGGGGTGGGTGTCAGTGTCTCAGTGGATGACAGTGTGTGAGAGGGGACAGTGTGTGAGGGGATGTGGGGGACAGTTGTGAGGGGATGTGGGGGTCAGTGTGTGAGGGGGAGGGGGGGGCAGTGTGTGATGGGGCGGGGGCAGTGTGTGAGGGGGCGGGGGGGCAGTGTGTGAGGGGGTGGGGGGGAGTGTGTGAGGGTTTGAGAACATTTTGTGCACAGCAGCAGTTCATTGCCAGGATACAAACAATATTTTTGACCGGGTTTGCCCTGATGTTAGAGACTCAGAGTGAGAGCTGCCTGTCCGAAAGCATCGGGTGCTCTGGAGAAACTCAGCAGGTCTGGCAGTGTCAGCCCAGGGAGAAAATATTCACATTTCAACCCAACTGGATTTATTTATCATGGAGTGCTGGTGAGATCAGTTCCCTTAAGCAGATGCTCACTGTGTTCCAGTGAAGAGGGAGCCCACCGTATTCCACACTGTCTGTTCACTGCAGATTGGTGCTGGAATTCCCAGGGGGAGGGCTGTATTATTGGGAATACCCTGGGGGGGATTATTGGGACCTCCCTAGGCGGGGAGGGCTGTATTATTGGGAATACCGGGGGGGGAGGGCTGTAATATTGGGAATAACCTGGCGGGAGGGCTGTATTTTTGGGAATAGCCTGGGGGGGAGGGCTGTATTATTGGGAATACCCTGTGTGCTTGGAAACCCTGCAAATGCTCCCATGAGCTGTATAAATGGCACATTTTGGGCAGAGTTTATGTGCACGATAGGTGACGTTATAACAGAGTTATAAGGATTGATGAACTTTGACGGACTAAAGAAGGAGAACCTGTTTCCAATGGTTGGTGGGTCGGGAACATCATGGACACTGGTTTAAGATAATGATTTGAAAAAAAAGGGGTTCATGAGAATTTATTTTAAGTGGGTTGCTGCGATCCGAAAGGGTGGTGGGAACAGATTCACCAGCAGCATTCAAAAAGGATTGGGAAAAATAAACACAAGGAAGCAAGAGATAGTAGGAACTATAGATGCTGGAGAATCTGAGATAACAAGGTGTAGACGTTTCGGGCCTAGACCCTTCTTCAGAACCTTGCTGAAGAAGGGTCTAGGCCTGAAACGTCAGCCTTCCTGCTCCCCTGATGGGGCTTGGCCTGCTGTGTTCATCCAGCTCTACACCTTGTTATCTCTGAAAAGGAAGCAAAATTGCTGTGTGGAGTAAAGGGTTAAATGTGCTTATAAGAATGGCTACTGAGCATGTGTGTAAGGAACTATGTCATAGTACATCAGATCTGGAGCTCTCCACCCCCTCCCCACATCTTACCTTCAATAAACCATATGGATGTTCACTGTTGAGACAGTGGACCTGATTCATTCCCTGTGGGTACGGCAGGGCAGTGAGACTGCATAGCACTTTGAGGGCTGCCATGGAAATGATGGGTTGAATGGTCTCTTACACACTGCAAGATAGATGGAATTCCAGTGCAGAATGCTGCTGGCCAATGTCTTGTATACTTTATAAACAGAGAGAGTTTGGGCTATGTGTGAAAAATCTGGCGTTATTTCTCAATTAGTGATGGTGGGAGACTGTGAGGATTGTGTCTTTCTATTTTTGTCACTTTAAAATCTGTACACCTTGAGGAGAAAGAACTGTTTTTCAAACCAGGGATTTACCAGGATGGCTGCATAACTTCACAGCAAGGAAATCAATCCCTGCTGTGAACTCCATATTTCGTGGCAGTGGGTTCTGACACTGTGCAGATGGTCAGTAACTGAGGAGTTACTGACAAGTGAAACTGACTGGGTTCTCAGCCAATGGGGGAGAGGGAGAGAGAGAGAGAGAGAGAGAGAGAGGCAGAACGGTGTGCTGTTGTTCTCCCCAGTAGAAGCAGCCTATTCTCTGCAGTAAAAATACTCAATTTAAACTTGAAGAAACCAGTTACTTTTCCTGCAGGAGATGAATGAATGAATCGTTTTATTGTCCTGTGTATTATATGGTGAGAAAAACAGTAAAATACAGTGAAAAGCTTTTCCACTGTTGCCACAATTTACTGCCATTTTGAATAGTTTTAAGTTTAAGAGAAAAATAGGAAGATATAGCTTAAAGAGATCAGAGACATTTTCCAAATCAATCAGTTGCTCTGTATGTACAAACCATCAGAAGCTTCAATAAATGTTGAAGAATGACCATCTCAAAATCAGAACCAGGAATCAAACAACATTAAAATGACTTTCCTGTTTTCTCTACCTTTGGCACTAACCTATTTTCCGAGTGTGAATGTGAGTGTGAGAGTGAGAGAGAGTGAGTGTGAGTGAGAGTGTGAGAGTGAGAGTGTGAGAGAGTGAGAGAGTGAGAGTGAGAGTGAGAGGGTGAGTGTGTGTGTGAGTGTGAGAGTGAGTGTGTGTGAGAAAGTGTGAGATTGTGAGAGTGAGAGTGTGAGTGTGTGAGATAGTGAGTGTGTGAGTGTGTGAGCGTGAGAGTGTGAGAGAGTGACAGAGTGAGTATGTGGGAGTGTTTGGTGTGGGGGGGCATGTGCTTAGAACTTTAGTTAGTGCTGTTATGTACAAGTAGTTTCCATGTAGCTTATACTCTAATTATAGATGCAATTATGAATAATAATATTATTACTTCATCTGGAAACCAACTCCCAACTTTTCTATCAACCTTGGTGTAAAAGTCAGGGATATTGGGGAATGGTGTATACGTTTTAAATAAATCATTAACATTTGGTACCATTCTGAGAATAGTGGGATTTGAGTTGCAGTGTGCTATCCTGTGGTTTGTAACAAAGCTGCAAACCATTCCTTCAGGGAATTCTGGAGAAACAGATGGTAAAAAAATTCCACTCACTATTTCTTTGTTTAATTAAAACTAGAATTCCTCCAGGATGTGGAACGTAGCCTCACGGCTGTAACAGACTGTGGGCCTCTCTCCACCTCTCCCTGGGGAATGCAAACTTCGGATTTATTTCTCAGGCTGATCTAGATCAGCAATATTCCTCAGGGAAATAAAACTCAATTATTGCAGCAATCTGTGTCAACACATCACAACACCCAGGGCAGCGACAGCAAGGAGTTAGATACAGAATAAAGCACCCTCTACACTGTCCCCAACAACATTCCCAGGACGGAGACAGCACGGGGTTAGAAGCAGAGTTAAGCTCCTTCTCCACTGTCCCCACCCTTCCCAGCTCTTTCCCTGCACTCCCTCTCCCCCATCAAACACTCCCAGGACAGGGACAGCACAGGGCTAGATACAAAGTTAAGCCTTCTCTACACTATGCCCCCTCCACACTCCATCTAACACTCCCAGGGCAGGGACGGGCAGCATTAGATACAGAATAAAACTCCCTCTACACTGTGCCCAACAAACACTCTGAAGAAAGGGACAGCATGGAGTTTGATACAGAATAAAGCTCTCTCTACACTGTCCCCTGTCAAATGCCCAGCACAGGGACAGCATGGGGTTAGATACAGAGTAAATCTGTCTCTACACCAAACGGAAACTGCTGAACTTTCAGAGCATTGAGGGAGAATTCTTTTATTCAAACTGTTTGCACTGACCTTGGCTAGCTTCTGGAAACTGAACCAGGAGTCAGCCTGATGTAATGGCCGGTGTCTCTTTAATCAGGGAAATATGAACTGACGAGGCTGGCACATTGACTCTTATCAATGGTTTATCTTGGCCAGATGTGTGTTTATGTACTGCAGCCTTCACTCACTCCCTCCAAAGTGCTGACGTTCCTGTAAATATCTCCTACAATAAAACTGAAGCTGTAAACTTTTAGAAGGAAACAAATGGTTTATTGATTGTGTGTTTCCCTTGTGGCTGCAGCCTGTGAGTTATTGACTGTCAGTGGACGCCAGCTCACATTGCCCATCAGTACGAGGACACCACTCTGACAAAGTGCAGGGAGAAAATTAAAAAGACCCACAAATTCCAGCCTCCTTTGTCCAGATAACAGCACATCTTACATCGAGAGTAAAGATCTGACAGTCTGTCTAACCCCATTCAGCTCCTGCCCTGGGAGTGTTTGATGGGGTTCAATGTTGAGTGAGTTTTCCTCTGGATCTAACCCTATGCTCTCCCTGTCCCTGGGAGTGTTCTGTTAGTGACTGTAATTAGTTAGTTATGGTATTTGGTTAGTAATTACTATCGGGTAGTGATGGTAATTAACTAGCAATGATAACTAGTTAGTAACAGTTATTAGTGATTGATGGTAATTAGTTAGTGATGGTAATTAGTTAGTGACTGTAATTAGTTAATGACAGTATTTGGTTAGTGATGGTAATTAACTAGCAATAGTAACAAGCTAGTAAGAGTTAGTAGTGATTGATGGTAATTGGTTAGTGATGGTATTTGGTTAGTAATTGCTATCAGTTAGTTATAGTAATTAATCAGAAATGGTAACCAGTTGGTAACAGTAATTAGTTAGTGATAGTATTTAGTTAGTGGTGGTAGTTAGTGACTGTAATTAGTTAGTGACTGTATTTAGTTAGTGACTGTAATTAGTTAGTGATAGTATTTAGTTAGTGGTGGTAGTTAGTGACTGTAATTAGTTAGTGATAGTATTTAGTTAGTGGTGGTAATTAGTTAGTGACTGTAATTAGTTAGTGATAGTATTTAGTTAGTGGTGGTAGTTAGTGGTGGTAATTAGTTAGTGATAGTATTTAGTTAGTGGTGGTAATTAGTTAGTGACTGTAATTAGTTAGTGATAGTATTTAGTTAGTGGTGGTAGTTAGTGGTGGTAATTAGTTAGTGATAGTATTTAGTTAGTGGTGGTAATTAGTTAGTGACTGTAATTAGTTAGTGATAGTATTTAGTTAGTGGTGGTAGTTAGTGGTGGTAATTAGTTAGTGACTGTAATTAGTTAGTGATGATAAGGTTATAGTCTTGCTCTCCCAGCCGGTGGTTTTGGTTTCGCCAGCCTGCTAGGTAACCCCGTCAGTGCGTCTCTGAAGTGTCAGTGTTCTGTCCCACTTGTTATCTTTATGCCTCAGTTTGCTGGAGCGGTTGGTATTAATCCCCGTTCTGTTTCTCAGTGGTTTGTACTGATAACCCCTCGGTATCAGATGGTCCACAAACTGACAACCATCCTATGACAGCTACTGACGAACATAAAGGATCCCACACCCAAAACCAGCAAAACTGTGGTAATATACAAAATACCATGCAAGGACTGTGAGAGGCATTACATAAGCCAAACCAGAAGAAAATTGACAGTACAGATACACGAACATCAAGTAGTTGCCGAGAGACACACCAATTCTCGTTTGTCTCACTACACATGGATAATAAGGGACATGAATTCAACTGGGACAACACATCCGTAATCGCACAAACCAAACAGAGACATGCCAAGGAATTCCTGGAGGCCTGGTATTCCAACTGGAACTCCTTCAACAAACACATTGAATTCGACCCTGTGTACAAATAAAAATATAAAGCATAGAACACAAAACAGTACAGGCCCTTTGACCCATTACGTTGTGCTGACTTATTATCCAACTAAGATCAATCTACCCTGCATACCCTACATTTTACTATCTTCCATGTGCCTATCCAAGAGTCATTCAAAAGTCTCTAAAGTATCTGACCCCACTATCACTGCCGGCAGCACATTCCACACGCCCACCACTCTCTGTGTGAAGAACCTACCTCTGACATCTCCCCTATATCTTCCTTCAATCACCTTAAAATTATGCCCCTTCATAACAGTCATTTTCACCCTGAGAAAAAGTCTCTAACTATCCACTCTATCTATGCCTCTCACCATCTTGTAAACCTCTATCAAGTCGCCTATCATCATCTTGTAAACCTGTATCAAGTCACCTCTCATGCTTCTTCACTCCAATGAAAAAAGCCCTAACTCCCTCAACCTTTGCTCAAAAGGACTGCCCTCCAGCCCAGGCGGCATCCTGGTAAATCTCCTCTGCACCCTCTCTAAAGGTTCCACATCTTTCCTGTAATGAGGTGACCAGAACTGAACACAATATTCAAAGTGTGGTCTAACCACAGTTTTATACAGCTGCAGCATAATCTCACGGCTCTTAAATTCAATTCCTCTGCCAATGAAAGCCAACACACTATACGCCTTCTTTACAACCCTATCAACTTGGGTAGCAACTTTGAGGGATCTATGGACATGGACCCCAAGATCCCTCTGTTCCTCCGCACTGCCAATAACCCTGCTATTAACCCTGTGTATTCTGCATTCAAATTCAACCTTCCAAAATGAATCACTTCACACTTTTATGGGTTGAATTCCATCTGCTACTTCTTTGCCCAGCTCTGCATCCTGTCAATGTGCCTTTACAATCTACAACAGCCCTCCACGCTGACCACAACTCCACCAGCCTTCGTGTCATCGGCAAACTTACTAACTCGCCCTTCCACTTCCTCATCCAAGTCATTTAAAAAAATCACAAAGAGCAGAAGTCCCAGAACAGGTCCCTATGGAACACCACTTGTCACCGAGCTCCAGGCTGAATACTTTCCATCTACTACCACCCTCTGTCTTCTATTGGACAGCCAGTTCAGTATCCAGACAGCCAAATTCCCCTGAATCCCATGCCACCTTACTATCTGAGTGAGACTACCGTTTGGGACCTTATCAAATGTCTTGCTAAAATCCACATATACCTCATCTACTGCTCTACCTTCATCAATGTGTATTATCATATCCTCACAATTAGGCTTGTGAGGAATGACCTGCCCCTCACAAAGCCATGCTACCTATTTCTAATCAAACTGTGCCTTTCCAACTAATCATAAATACTATCTCTCAGAATCCTCTCCAATAATTTGCCCACCACAAAAGTAAGACTAACCGGTTTGTAATTCCCAGGATTATCCCTATTCCCTTTCTTGAACAAGGGAATGACATTTTCCACCCTCCAATCATCTGGTACTACTCCAGTGGAAAGCGAGGATGCAAAGATCCTTGCAAAAGGGGCAGTGATCTCTTCCCTTGCTTCCCGTAGTACCCGTGAGTATATCCCGTGTGGCCCAGGGGACCAGGCAGGATATACCACTGAGAAACAAAACTAGTACCAACCACCCCAGCAAACACAGGCATGTAAATACCAAGCAGGACAGAACGCCGGCACTTCACCAGAGGGGCACTGACGGTGTTACCTAGCAGGGTGACGAAACGTTTGCGACCAAACATACTGGAACGGTGAGCAAGTCTACAATCTAAACCACAACTCAAGCTACAAATCTTTTTGAAAACTTTTAAGTTAGTTACGATAATTGGTTCGTGGCGTGTATTTTGTGTTGATGCTTATTTTGACCCCTGTCTGGGAACCCTCTGCAGGTGTCAGTGTAAACAGATTGAATACACCATTCACCACCTTGTGTGTTAGCTTGGTGCTGGTCACGAGCCAGTCATATCAGGATGTTTTGGGGCACATTAGAACCACTAATGACGTTACACAGTTCTTGTGTTCAGTTTCACCTTGTTCCTTGGAAACTGAAACTGTTTCATTTCAGGTGTCCCGTGACGTGGGAAGTTTCTGATGATGACCTGTCAGGATTCGTTGTAAGTATCTTTCTGAACTTAAGCAATAATTTGTGGAATTATCAGTTGGGCTGAGTGAAGTAGAAATGCTGAAACTGACTGTTCTATTAGGAGTGTCTCAAGAGATTCCATTGTATGAACTAGCCTGGGTGATAAGGTATAGGTGACACTCCTCAGATAAAGGGTTGGGAGTGCCATCCTTGTCAATGAACAGGAAATGTGACGCAGAGCCTGGGAGCTTAAATCTGGGGCAAACTTCAGGCAGCTTTCTCCTGGATAGTAAATAGAGGGAGTCTTCAGAGTGCCTCAGTACAGAAGGATTTGGGTGCCCTCATGTATGAATCACACAAAACTGGGATGTAGGTACAGCAGGTAATAAAAAAGCCAAATGGAATTTGGCATTTATTGCTGAAGGAGTATAGCCTAAAAATGGGCAAGTGTTACTGTACTGTACAAGAGTTTTGATCCCTTTACCTGGAGGAGGGATGTAGGTTGTATTGGAGGTGTTTCAGAGAAGGTTCACAAGATTGATTCCAGAGATGAGGGGTTTGTCTCATGAAGAGAGAGTGAGCAGCTTAGGCCTGTACTCTCTGGAGTTGAGACGAATTAGAGGGGATTGACAAGCAGATATAGAGAGGATGTTTCCTCATGTGGGGCAATTTAGAATGGGAGGTCACAGTTTTAGGATAAGGAGCAGCAGATTTAGAGCAGAGATGAAGAGAAATAACATCTCTCAAAGGGAATCTGTAGAATTTACCATCTCAAGGTGCGGTTGGATGCTGGGACATTGAATAAAGGACATTCAGGAGGAGATAGGTTTTTTTCAGTAATGGGGCAAAGAGTTATGAGGGGTGGGTAGGAAATTTGGGGTGCAGCTGAGTTGAGATCAGCCATGTTGGTATTGACTGGGTTGAGTTCTGATGGCAGTAATGACTTAGTGAACAGAGTACAGGGATTCCCCAGAATTTGGTCGGGGATAAACATTCCAGTCACGCGGAGAAAAGTGAAAGACAGCCGTACTTCCACTTGAACAGGATTTTAAGGTCAGCAACGCAGTACCCCATTGTCACCATGTGGCTGGTGAGAACCAGTTTCAGGATGCTGCTTCAAAGAATTCTGCCAGGATTGAGGGCATTTAGCTGGGGCAATAGCTGGACACTAGGGTAATAAATGCCACCTTCACCAACCAATGTCAGATGAATATTAATGAGCATACACTGCCCTCATTTAAATATGTCTGCCTTGAGTTGGGTAGATGTTCCCAGTGGGACCTTGGGAGCAAAGGAATAGTTGGGGCTTTGTACAGGATGATTCCCAGTCCAGAAGTCTTAGGAACAAAAACAAAGTTGCTGGAAAAGCTCAGCAGGTCTGGCAGCATCTGTGAAGGAGAAAACAGAGTTAACATTTCTGATCTAGTGACCCTTCCTCAGAGCTGATAGTGGCTGGGAAAACGTTAGTTTATATGCAGAAAATAGGGAGGTGGGTGGAGTAGGGAGTAAACAATAGGATAGAGCCCAAAGAGAGAGAGAGACAGTTAGACAGACAAAGGAGTTGCTAACCATCAGGCTGGGAGGGCGAATAGTTGTTAATGGGGACTGTTAGTGATTAACAACAGGGGGTGTGCAGTAGCAGGCTGTGGTGACAAGGCCTGGTTGTGGGGTGGGGAGCCGGGACATGGGAGCGCTTAGGCCCTAAAATGATTGAACTCAAAATTGAGTCTGGAGGGCTGTAGGTCCCCAAGCAGAAAATGAGGTTTTGTTCCTCCAGCTTGCGCTGGGCTTCCCTGGAACACTGTAGCAAGCCAGAGACAGAGATGTTGGCCAGGGGCAGGGTGGTACATTGAAGTGGCAGGCAATGGGTAGTTCAGAGATGACAAGGTGTCGAGCTGGATGAACACACAGGCCACGCAGCATCTTAGCAGCGGGAAAGCTGACGTTTTGGACCTAGACACTTTTTTGTGAGCAAAGCGTAGATGTTCTTTGAAGCGGTCGCCAAGTCTACGCTTTGTTTCCCCAGTGTAGAGGAGACCACATTGTGAGCAGTGAATGCAGTAGTCCAGACTCTGGGAAGTGCAGGTGATGTGTTGCGTCACCTGGAAGGTATGTTTGGGCCCTTGGATACTGGGGAGGGAGGAGGTAAACGGGCAGGTGTTACACCTTCGCCGGTTACAGGGGAAGGAGCCGTAGGGCTGTGGGGAATATGTGTCTGGTGGTGACAACTCGCTGGAGGTGGCGGAAATGGCATCTGATCTCCAGAAGCCTTAGTGAGGCAAATGTGTGAAAGTCAATGGAGCTGCTGTGGTTTTAGATGAGGGACCACCAGCAGCTTCTCAGAGGGAAACCTCGTCTCAGCAATCAATGGTGGTTGTGCCTTTCAATTCTAATAGCATTGGTTTAGCTCAGTTGGTTGGATGGCTGACTTGTCCTGCACAGAGACAGCTCAAGCTTGAGTTCAAATTCCACATTAGCTGGGGTCACCATGAAGGTCCCACCTTCTCAGTCTTGCCCATGGCCTGAAGTGTGGTGCTACCTTAAAGTCTCCACCAGGCTCCTCTCGCTAATGACAGGGTGCGACTATGGCAATTACCCATCGCTCCGGGTGACAGTGAGCTGGGTGGGGTAGTTTCACCGAGTGAGTATTAAATTAGGGAGGAAGATAAGACAGCCTGAGATTGACCCAACTCATTCTGTTCCTGACTAAGCCGCCTCCATCTGAGTGTGACAAAAATTAGCCCCATCACAACATTTAAACAGAGACATTTTAAAAGTACAGTTTCCTCCTTGCCTTGCTGGTTTAGAATGAGACTACAATCTGTACTGAGCCCCAAATGTTCACAGTTTCATTTAAACCTGTCACAGAATGTGAGAGGATTGAGATACTGTAGAATGACCATTGTAGTGCCTCCCCTTGCATGCAGTGATTGTAGACAGCAACATCATCCACTTAGTTCACAGCTCAGTTTCGTCCCGTAGCCTGGGACTGAATGGTCCATTCTCAATGTCTGGACTGATGGAAAGTTAAACCTAGCACAATTTGTTATCTTTCAGTAAAACATTACAATCAGTAACAGTGATGCAGAAATGGTGGGCAATATGCTGAGACCGATACACCACATGGTATGGAAGCACATTAATCTAGAACAGAACTGGGTGGTACCAATCTACAACAGGAAGTTTATCAACATGTTACTACACTGAGTTTCACCAAGAATCTGTATAATACCAAACTGATTGAGTCCAGTTACATTTCAAACCAATAGCCTGAGGAATTGAATCTCACATACAGTATTCCAGATCAATGTGCCACATTCTGGGGGTTATCCAGAAAAAAAACATGAACAGAAAGATCCAGAACCCTGTTGCTTCACAAAATGAAGGCTGAGCTTGGAAAAGCCAAGGCCAATATTTCTGATGGAAAACATTGCAAACTTAAGGAATGCTTCATGTTGGGTTATTTGTGAATTTGTTCTCCCTCAGGGAAGTAGAATCTCCCATGACGGCAGTGGGAGAGCTCACAAGCATTTAGAGAATGGAGCTTTTGTGTGATCATCGTTTCGTCAATCCCAACCATTGCAGACAGACACCAAATGGAACACATCGTAACACACACACACACACACACACACACACACACACACACACACACACACACACGCTGGAACAGACACAAGGTGACACAAACAGTGACTTACACACCAACACAGTAATACACACAAACATGCAAACACACAGTCACACACACACACTAAATTAATCCACAATCTTATGCAGGCCACAACTTAAAATAATCTTTCCTTTTAGAGGGTTACTTTTGACTTTCAGGGCTTCTTTGATCTAAAGCTCTAATTTAAAAACCAAGCTGTTCTTGAACCAGAATATTTAAATGTGCTCAATGCCTGAAGAATATTACAGAAGTGACAGTTTGGTGCCAGGCAGATGGACAGAAGTCAAACAATACCACGATTTTCCCTTCACTCTGTCCTTGGCCACACACCACCATCTTCCTCCAAGTGGCTGACATTAAAACAAACCTGGGGCCTGGGGGGTCTGGCCTCCCACCATTTTCTAGATATTAAACATTTGTTCAAAATAGGGTAAGTGTAAACACAGCTACAGCCAAAGAAGATAGATTCACCTGAAGCAGAAACATTCAAAGTACAATCTAAGGGAAAATTTGGGGGGGAGAAAACTGGACAAACTCCCAATATTATGAGGGAGACATTCTCTTGGTTACGTGAAATCCAATCAAAGGTCCTATCTCTCCCACCCTCACCATTCCTCCAATCACAGGCCCCATCTCACCCACCCTCACCATTCCTCCAATCGCAGGTCCCATCTCACCTGCTCTCACCATTCCTCCAATCACAGGTCCCATCTCGCCCAACCTCACCATTCCTCCAATCAAAGTTCCCCTCTCTCCCACCCTCACCATTCCTCCAATCAAAGGTCCCCTCTCACCTGCTCTCACCATTCCTCCAATCACAGGTCCCATCTCGCCCAACCTCACCATTCCTCCAATCAAAGTTCCCCTCTCTCCCACCCTCACCATTCCTCCAATCAAAGGTCCCATCTCTCCCACCCTCACCATTCATCCAATCAAAGGTCCCATCTCGCCCACCCTCACCATTTCTCCAATCAAAGGTCCCATCTCGCCCACCCTCACCATTCCTCCAATCACAGGTCCCATCTCTCCCACCCTCACCATTCCTCCAATCACAGGTCCCATCTCTCCTCACTCACTATTCCTCTAATGGCAGATCTACTGTGTCCCTTTTCTGATGAAGGGTCTAGGCTTGAAACATCAGCTTTTGTGCTCCTGAGATGCTGCTTGGCCTGCTGTGTTCATCCAGCTTCACACTTTGTTATCCCTTTCACACTCACCGTTTCTCCAATCACAGATCCCCTCTCTTCCACACTCACGGTTCCTACAATCACAGGTTCCCTCTCTCCCACCTTCATCGTTCCTCCAATCAGATCCCCTCTCAGAAGAACTAGGAGGGCGACCCAATCAAATTCTGCATTGCTTTTCCAACCGCAACAATCTCAATCTCAGCAAATCTTTGGACCAAGAGGAGCCTGACCCACGAGGGCATATATATGGTCCACGGGTGATCTTCATGAAGTATTCATCTCCACCTCTCCTTTCTCACCAACCAACTCTAATGCTTTTAAGTGAATTTGTTTGTTATCCCTGGTGTTATTGAGATCTTTATGGAGTTTCAGAGTAACACAGTAACTCACGCAAAGTAGCACATAACATGCAGATGGCTCAGTAACACACAGAAGGTCACGGCTTCTGAGTTGGGGACTACGAAAGTGGCTTGCATGATCCTTGTCAGCATTGATACTAACATGTGGTTGAGAGAGTGGGGGTGAAAACCACCCTGCTCTTGTACCCAATGCCCCTATTCATAATCACCGACAACAGCATGTGCTTTATTAAGGGCTTTCTCCAGCTGGCCTTCCATCTTCAATGATTGGCACACATATAACGCCAGCTCCCTCTGCTCCTGCACCCCCTTTGGGATCGGGTTGTACTATCTCCCCATGTCCTTTGTCCTAAAATCCATCATTTCACACAGCTCCACACTAATTTTATCTGCTACCCATCTGCCCAGCACATAGACCTGTCTGCGTACTTTTGGGGTTTCACACCTCACAGTTTACAATTTTACCAAGTTTTGTATCATCTAAAAACTTTGAAATTGGCCCCTGCACACCAGAATCTTTAATTTGTCTCAGGAAAAGCAAAGATCCCAATACCTACCCCTGAGGAACTCTACCTCAAACCTTCCTCCGGCCTGAAAAATATTACTGACCAGGACTCTCCATTTCCTAATATGCAGCCAATTTTGTATCCATATTGCTGCCAATCCTTTCATTCTGGGACCTATAACCTTGATCACAAGTCTGTTGTGTGGCATTGTGTCAAACACAAATACATGTACACACACATAAATACACACATCCATGCACACACGTGTTTTCACACCCATGCACATATACACATATTTGCAAACACACACAAGGATACACAGACACATGGATATACATATAAACATACACAGGTGCACACACATACACACGTATGGGTATACACACAGGTGCACACACATACACACGTATGGGTATACACACAGGTGCACACACATACACACGTATGGGTATACACACAGGTGCACACACATACACACGTATGGGTATACACACAGGTGCACACACATACACACGTATGGGTATACACACACCCCCACACAGACATGGATCTATACAAACAAATGCCCACACATACACATGTGGATCCACATACAGACACACATGTAGATATACACACACGTGGATGTATGTACACACACACGGATACACACTCACACAGGCACATATATGATGTATGCACACAGATATAAAGACGGGCTAGACTGGACTTTATACCGGAGATTTGTTTGCACTGGAACACCATGGACCAGGAGTTGGAGCCGATTAATAGGAAACCTGTAAATTTATTATGTAATTGCGATTCACACATTTTATTGCACATAATAACTTAAAGATCTTCCGTAAAAAATGCTTTGAAAGGACAACCACGCTGTCATCCTTAGTCATTGTAGAAAAATTGCTTTTGTTTTGGGGGGTTCGTTCCTCTGAGTTTCTGACCTTTCTGGACATTGATAAAAGTTACAGAAAACGCCAGAACATTCATTGCTTTTTCTTGTTTAATATATAAAAACATCATGGAAGTTCAGTGAAGGAAAGAAAATTCAAGATATATATATATATATATATAATTTATACTTTTCTTACACAAATGCAACAGAGTCACTTCCTCATCAGATACACCTGGGTTTACTTGAATTTATTATTTCCCCACCCCCACCCCGGGTTTTGTGCACAGAATGTTCTGATAAAAATGCTGCAATTAAATATTTACAGCTCGAGTGAAGTTAGTGAACATTTCCTCAGGCCCTTTCCTCAGTGTAGGAGACCAGGAGTCCCACACTCTGTGTGTTAGAGCATGTAGTTTGTCAGGTTCAGGGGCGTTGCTCTTACATTCAGGGCAGTGGTGGTGAGGTTGGTAATTGGGGGCTGATCGCAGATTAGGACACACACACTGATTGATAGATCGAATTCAGGGAATGTAAGAGTTCTGATTTGTTGTAATATTGGTTTTTTTTCCCACTGGGACCAGTAAGCCGCATTGATGGACCAACTTGACAAAAATTACAAAGTGAGATACCTCCACATGGAGCCATGTGCCATGTGCAGTGTTTTCAGATACTCTGGGACAATGTGTCAGGGAGGCTCAGTAAACTGTGAGGATGAGCTGTGAGAGTCAGTGATGGGGAGAGAGTGTACATGGGGCTAGGCTGTGTATAAATAGGTGGGTACAGTTGCTTGAGTAAAGTGTCTGGGTCATGATATCACTGTGACGGGGATTTCTGCTCCTGCCTCTCACGGTGAACATGTCCTGGTTTTCCTTGTTGGATATTCAACATTCTACTCAGTGGCTTCTAAGTCCATTTGTGTTCTTTCTCAGTAAACGTTTGAACAAATGAACAGAGCCCAAACGTTTGGCGTGTACTTTGTGCCTGGTTACTGGTGTTTGTCACCATCTCAAACTTTGCAACTACCAAGGGAGGACAGTGCCTGGTGCCTGGAATGGTCCCGCAGGCACACAGGTGCCCAGATGACACTGACGGTGGCATAATTGGGCTGTAACACAAAATCCAGTTGGAAATTCCCGACCCGGGTACCTTGGTGAGGAGCTGACTGGGAACGGGCTGATGGGGGTGTTCACTGTGGCTTCCTCAGAGTGGGATCACCTTCACATAGAAAAAAATGGCATGAAAGATGAATCTATGCGATTCCGCTTTGCGCATTCCAACTAACTAAAACCGAGTCCGCCTTCCAAACGGGTTTGCGGCGAGTCTCAAAACCAGTTGACACCAAACCCGCTGTTTGGGCATTCCCCTTGGGGAGAGAGTGCATGATTTTTCAGGAGGGTCTGTCACAGACTGTTTTAGAAAAAGATGGCAGCAATCTCTCGCCGTGGAGAGTCTTAGATCATTTTCATGTTGAATTTGCGAGGGGCGTCCGTGGTCCCGATGCCCGCGTCCGATTTCCGAGGCACGTACTCGATCTCGATGTTGTGCTTGGTGTTTCCTTTGCCCCGGCTCCAGAGGAACAGGAGGACGAGGCAAAACAGCACCACTCCCAGGAAGGAGATGAATCCCATGGTGGTGGCGATGATCAGGGTTTTGATATCAAACGGGAAAGGCACGGAGGTGCGGGTGCTGTTCGCATTGCTGCCGTTGGGCTGGTTAGTGATAAAGGCGAACGTTTTGTTGCTTTGCTGCCCCCAGTCCGGGGAGTAGCCTCGAACGTGGAGGGTCGCCTTGCTACTGTCATTGCCCCCTGCGTTCATGGCGATACACTGGTAGCTGCCGTTATCCTGCAGCTGGGCATAGCGCACTTCCAAAGTGCCATCCGGGAAAACAGTGAGGCGGCCGTTCGTCTTCCTGGAGATGTGCTGTTTCCTGGGGGAGACCCAGAGAATGGCCGGGGCTGGGTCACCGTCTGCGCTGCAGCTGAAGTGAACGGTGTGACCCTCATCTACACGCACCGTCTGCGGCTTCTTGTCCCGGATCCGTGCCCGCCGGCAGCTGAAGTAACTGGGCAGCAGCATGTCCGGGAAATCCTTAAATTCCTTACCGTGTACCATCTCCGGGCTGGCGCACACGGGCTGCCGCCGGTTAAAATTCAGGCGCCAGCGACGCCGGAATATCCAGAGGAGGCGGCAGTCACAGGCCAGCGGGTTTCTGTCCAGGATCAGGGTCTCCAGGTTCCCCACCGAGTGGAACACACTTTCCTCCAGAGTCACCAGCTCATTGGCCGACACATTGAGGAGCCTCAGCTGGCCCAGGCCCCGGAAAGCATACGGCTCCACGGTGTGCAGCCGGGCGCTAGCTAAATGCAGTTCCCGGAGCCTGAGCAGCTCCTGCATCATGTGGCCCTGCACCACGGTGATGGGATTGAAGGACAGGTTGAGGAACCGCAGGTAGACCAGGTGCCGAATGGCCACGTAGGGCACCGAGCTGAGGTTACAGCTGGTGATGGTCAGCGAGGTCAGGTTCAGCCCGTACAGGCTGTTCGGGGTCATCGTGTCCAGGGAAGCCCAGTCGGAAATCTCCAGCACCTTCAGCCGGTACAGCCGCTTGAACGAGTTGTTGTGTATCACGCTGATGCTGAGGAAGCGGAGCCTAAGCACAATGAGGCTGTGGAGGTGGGACAGGGCTTCAGTCGGGATGGTGGTCAAGTTGCATTTCTCCAGAGACAGCTGCTCCAAGCTGTGCAGCCCACTGAATGCCCGGTGGGAGATATAGACCAGGTCATTGTCCCCCACCTCCAGGGACCTGAGGTTATACAAATCCTGGAACATATAATCCAACAGGATGACAATCTTGTTCTCGCTGATGTCCAGCTGCGTTAGGTTGTTCAGTCCAGTGAAAACTCCCAGAGGAATCAGCTTCAGGCGGTTACTCCTCAAGCCCAGGGACCTCAGGTTCGGCAGGTTACTGAATGCTCCAGGCTCCACGGTCGAGATGATGTTTTCATTCAGCTGCAGCTCCTCGAGCAGCGGGTACGCGACAAACTCGTCCTGGTTGATGGTCTTGATGCGGTTCTTGCTGAGGTCCAGCAGCCGGGTTTCGGTGGGAATGCCCTCGGGAACGGCGATGAAACGCTTGCGGTGACACACCACAGACCTCTCCTGGGCCGAGCAGTCACAGCGGGCCGGGCATCCTGAAGCATGTCCCGATAACACTGCCCCCAGGATGAGCAGCAGAACGGACTGCCAGCAGACTACACCACCGCTGTGCATACTCACCTGACCAATAACCATCCTACTGAGCCCCTACAAACAGCAAACACAGACGCAAGTTAGCACAGGCTGGAGCTACACAGTGAACACATTTTCCCTCATACCACCTCCCCTTGCACCCCGCTCACCCCCCAACCCCATCACACGTCCCGCTTCAGAATTACCCCACCCACAGTGTGTACCGACCCCTCAAACACCCAGCAACCTGAATCCCAAAGGCGGATCCTCAAGGGAGGGGGTGACCTGGTGGTAATATCACGGGGCCAGAAAAGCTCTGACCCGAACAAAAACAGAAGTTGCTGGAAAAGCTCAGCAGGTCTGGCAGCACCTGTGGAGGAGAAAGCAGAGTTAATGTTCGGGTCTGGTGACCCTTCCTCACAACTGATGGTGACTGGTAAAACGTCGATTTATCTGCAGAAAATGGGGGGGGGGGGGGCGGTGAGTAAACGATAGGATAAAACTCAGAGAGAGAGAGAAGAGCAGTTGGACAGACAAAGGAGTTGCTGACGATCAGGCTGGGAGGGTGAATGGTTGTTAATAGGGACTGTTAGTGACTAACAACAGTGGGGATGTGTAGTGGCAGGCTAAGTGGTAACAAGGCCTGGTGTGTGGGGTGGGGGAGCTGGGACTTGAGGGAGTTTAGGCCCTAAAATTATTGAATTCAATATTGAGTCCAGAGGTCTCTGACCCGAAATGGGAACTCTGCTTTCTCTCCATACACACTTACTGGGTTTCTCCAGCACTCTCTGTGTGTGTTTGTTTCAGGTTTTTAGACTCCACAATGTTTTGCTTTTGTTATGATATCAATCCAGGAATCTGGGGCTAGAGGTTCAAATCTCAACTGTGAGCAAGTGAAATTTAATGTCAGTGCATACAGCTGGAATACAAAAGTCAGATCATTAAAAAAACTACAAACACAGCCCAAACTGGAGAAACTCAGCAGGTCTGCCAACATCTCTTGAGAGAGAAACACGATTATCCTCTGATTCAGTAACCCTTCTTCAGAGCTGGTCTGGTTCACTCAAGTCCTTACTCGGCCTGGCCTACAGTCACTCCATTTACAGGGCAAATGCCCTGTGAAATGGTTGGGGTACCTCTCAGTTCCAGGGCAGTTAGGGATGGGTAACAAATGCTGTGATTGCTAGCAATACCCATGTCCCTCAAAGATGAAAATAAACTCAGTAATCCCCCAAAACGTACAGAAAGTTGGCCCCAAATATACACAGGTGCTGATCCCCAGTCAGCAAAATATAGCTGGCACCTTTCCAAGACCTGCTGACAGCACACACACCGAAAATGTATGGTTTAATTTATGTAGCATCCAAGTGTTGATGCACTCTGCATCACAGAATCCCTACAGTGTGGAAGCAGGCCATTCAGCCCAACAAATTCACAACGGACTTGTTGGGCCGAATGGCCTGTTTCCACACTGTAGGGATTCTATGGATTCTGTTGTATGGATTTTGACCCTCTGAAGAGTGTCCCACCCTATCCCTGTAAGCTTACATTTCCCATGGGCGATCCACCTAACCTGCACATTTTGGGACTGGGGCAGGAAACCCATGCAGAGTCTGGGAGAATGTGCAAACTCCACACAGATAGTCACTTGAGGGGGAAATTGAACCGAGGTGCAGGTGCTGTGGGGAGCGATGCTAACCACTGAGTGTCCTTTCTTTTGACAAAAACTACCACCCCTATTCCTGCTTCACATTCTGTCTCTGCACTGGGACATTTGGGAATACCAAGGCTCAGCTGCATTCCCAAATTCCACAAGAGTTGCCAAATATTCCTGGATTGTCTTACAGCCGTAGATCTCTCAAGAGCAACCTCAGGGATAAGACTGAACAGAAATCCTGGCAAAACATGAGATAAAAGAAGTGTTTTATTTTCACTATCTTTGTAAAACATTATTTGTTAGTTAGAACATTATTTCAGATTAATTTAAAAGATGCTTGACAGAAGGTCAGGGGCCATCTAACTGTCAAAGCTGGTTTCCAGCTGGTGGTGTTTTAGCAGACTGGAACATGCACCATTTACCGGGACAGAGCGCACTCCATCAGTGAGATGTTGAAACACAGACCTCCAGAGCTTCACAACATTCCAGACTCATACACAAACACCCCGTTCGGAAATGTGCTCACAGTTGATCACAAAGTCCCACAAATACACCTCTGAGAATGAACTCTGGCAGAGGGTCAGTGCTGAAGGAGCGGGCACTGTCAGAGGGTCAGTGCTGAGGGAGCGGGCACTGTTGGAGGGTCAGTGCTGAGGGAGCGGGCACTGTCAGAGGGTCAGTGCTGAGGGAGCGGGCACTGTCGGAGGGTCAGCGCTGAGGGAGCGGGCACTGTCGGACGGTCAGTGCTGAGGGAGTGCCACACTGTTGGAGGGTCAGTGCTGAGGGAGTGCTGCACTGTCAGAGGGTCAGTGCTGAGGGAGTGGGCACTGTCGGAGGGTCAGTGCTGAGGGAGTGCTGCACTGTCAGAGGGTCAGTGCTGAGGGAGTGGGCACTGTCGGAGGGTCAGTGCTGAGGGAGTGCTGCACTGTCAGAGGGTCAGTGCTGAGGGAGTGGGCACTGTCGGAGGGTCAGTGCTGAGGGAGTGCCGCACTGTCGGAGGGTCAGTGCTGAGGGAGTGCCGCACTGTCAGAGGGTCAGTGCTGAGGGAGTGGGCACTGTCGGAGGGTCAGTGCTGAGGGAGTGGGCACTGTCAGAGGGTCAGTGCTGAGGGAGTGGGCACTGTCAGAGGGTCAGTGCTGAGGGAGTGGGCACTGTCGGAGGGTCAGTGCTGAGGGAGTGCTGCACTGTCAGAGGGTCAGTGCTGAGGGAGTGGGCACTGTCGGAGGGTCAGTGCTGAGGGAGCGCCGCACTGTCGGAGGGTCAGTGCTGAGGGAGTGCCGCACTGTCAGAGGGTAGGTGCTGAGGGAGTGGGCACTGTCGGAGGGTCAGTGCTGAGGGATGGTCAGCACTGTCAGTGGGTCAGTACCCATAGGGCACTGCACTGTCGGAGTGCAGCACCCTCTCAGCAATGACCCTCCGACAGTGCGGCGCCCCCTCAGCGCTGACCCTCTGACATTGCGGCACTCCCTCAGCACTGACCCTCCGACAGTGCCCACTCCCTCAGCACTGACCCTCCGACAGTGCCCACTCCCTCAGCACTGACCCTCTGACAGTGCAGCACTCCCTCAGCACTGACCCTCCGACAGTGCCCACTCCCTCAGCACTGACCCTCCGACAGTGCCCACTCCCTCAGTACTGACCCTCCGACAGTGCGGCACTCCCTCAGCACTGACCCTCCGACAGTGCCCACTCCCTCAGCACTGACCCTCTGACAGTGCAGCACTCCCTCAGCGCTGACCCTCTGACATTGCGGTACTCCCTCAGCACTGACCCTCCGACAGTGCAGCACTCCCTCAGCACTGACCCTCCGACAGTGCGGCACTCCCTCAGCACTGACCCTCCAACAGTGTGCCACTGCCTCACCACTGACCCTCCGACAGTGCGGCGCTCCCTCAGCACTGACCCTCCGACAGTGCCCACTCCCTCAGCACTGACCCTCCGACAGTGCCCACTCCCTCAGCACTGACCCTCCGACAGTGCCCACTCCCTCAGCACTGACCCTCCGACAGTGCCCACTCCCTCAGCACTGACCCTCCGACAGTGTGGTGCTCCCTCAGCACTGACCCTCCGACAGTGCGGCACTCCCTCAGCACTGACCCTCCGACAGTGCGGCGCTCCCTCAGCACTGACCCTCCGACAGTGCGGCGCTCCCTCAGCACTGACCCTCTGACAGTGCGGCGCTCCCTCAGCACTGACCCTCCGACAGTGCCCACTCCCTCAGCACTGACCCTCCGACAGTGCCCACTCCCTCAGCACTGACCCTCCGACAGTGTGGTGCTCCCTCAGCACTGACCCTCCGACAGTGCGGCGCTCCCTCAGCACTGACCCTCCGACAGTGTGGCGCTCCCTCAGCACTGACCCTCCGACAGTGCGGCACTCCCTCAGCACTGACCCTCCGACAGTGTGGCGCTCCCTCAGCACTGACCCTCCGACAGTGCGGCGCTCCCTCAGTACTGACCCTCCAACAGTGCCACCTTCCCTCAGCACTGACCCTCCGACAGTCCGGCACTCCCTCTGCACTGACCCTCTGACAGTGCGGCGCTCCCTCAGCACTGACCCTCCGACAGTGCCCACTCCCTCAGCACTGACCCTCTGACAGTGTGGTGCTCCATCTGCACTGACCCTCCGACAGTGCGGCGCTCCCTCAGCACTGACCCTCCGACAGTGTGGCGCTCCCTCAGCACTGACCCTCCGACAGTGCGGCACTCCCTCAGCACTGACCCTCCGACAGTGCGGCGCTCCCTCAGCACTGACCCTCCGACAGTGTGGCGCTCCCTCAGCACTGACCCTCCGACAGTGCGGCGCTCCCTCAGCACTGACCCTCCGACAGTGCGGCGCTCCCTCAGCACTGACCCTCCGACAGTGTGGCGCTCCCTCAGCACTGACCCTCCGACAGTGCGGCGCTCCCTCAGTACTGACCCTCCAACAGTGCCACCTTCCCTCAGCACTGACCCTCCGACAGTCCGGCACTCCCTCTGCACTGACCCTCTGACAGTGCGGCGCTCCCTCAGCACTGACCCTCCGACAGTGCCCACTCCCTCAGCACTGACCCTCTGACAGTGTGGTGCTCCATCTGCACTGACCCTCCGACAGTGCTGAGCTCCCTCAGCACTGACCCTGTGACAGTGTGGCACTCCCTCAGTACTGACCCTCCAACAGTGCGGAGCTCCCTCAGTACTGACCCTCCAACAGTGCGGCGCTCCCTCAGCACTGACCCTCTGACAGTGCGGCACTCCCTCAGCACTGACCCTCCGACAGTGCCCACTCCCTCAGCACTGACCCTGTGACAGTGCGGCACTCCCTCAGTACTGACCCTCCGACAGTGCCCACTCCCTCAGCACTGACCCTATGATAGTGCAGCACTCCCTCAGCACTGACCCTCCGACAGTGCGGCACTCCCTCAGCACTGACCCTCCGACAGTGCGGCGCTCACTCAGCACTGACCCTCCGACAGTGCGGCGCTCCCTCAGCACTGACCCTCCGACAGTGCGGCGCTTCCTCAGCACTGACCCTCCGACAGTGCCTACTCCCTCAGCACTGACCCTCCGACAGTGCGGCACTCCCTCAGCACTGACCCTCTGACAGTGCGGCGCTCCCTCAGCACTGACCCTCCGACAGTGCGGCGCTCCCTCAGCACTGACCCTCCGACAGTGCCCACTCCCTCAGCACTGACCCTCCGACAGTGCGGCGCTCCCTCAGCACTGACCCTCCGACAGTGCGGCGCTCCCTCAGCACTGACCCTCTGACAGTGCGGCACTCCCTCAGCCATGCGATTGAATGGTGCTATGGTTGAATTGCTGGAAATCACAGAGTGTTGATTCAGAGGAGAGAGACAGCATGACCACAGATTGAGGTCTGACATTAAACTCACAGTGAGCTTTTTGCCAAGTTTAATCTTCAGCTTGTCATTCCTGGGAAAGAGCTCTCAGTAAACTGTGACTACAAATGTCACGCTTATAATTTACCCAGGAAGATCAAGAGAGAGAACTGGTGTGACTTGTGCAGCTCGATATCATTTACGTTTGGCTCCTGGTCTCCCCTCCCTTTGGAATTCCCTCCCTCAGGGCACCGCGGGTCAATCACAGCATGTGGACTGCGGCGGTTCATGAAGGCAGCTCGCCCCCACCTTCTCAAGGGGCAAGTAGGGATGGCAATAAATGATGGGCCCAGCCAGTGACGCCCGTATCCCACAAATTAATTATGAAAGTGCAGGCTTTGACTGGAGAATGTGACAGCTCAGTGTGCCCCGAGCATGTGGATCTGACTGTGTACCGATAGCTTCAAGCTGTGCAACCTCGCCTAGACACTGCCAACACATCAGGGGGAATGCCGCACTGTCAGACAGCTGTGTTCAAGAGTTTGTACTTGCACCAACATTAACATATCTGCACACACAGTCTTACATACTGACAGTCGTGTAGAATGGAAAAAGGCCCTTAGGTCCAACCAATGCATACGTTCCATCTGCTGATCTTTTGTCTTAAGGAGGAGACTGTCTTAAGAATCATGCTCATCCTCTTTTCCAGGTAAACACTACCCTGAATACTCTGAGCTGGATATTATTTCTTACATTGTCAGATTCCTCTGTGCTCATTGTAGAAGCTATTTCACAGTCACTGAGTCACAGTGACAGAGCGTTGAACAGTGTATGCCCAGGCCTCCTGCACCCCGTGTGTTAATTCAGTTACAATGTGAGGTTTGTGCTGATGTACCAAATCACACAAACCTTTGTCACTCACTGAACCATCTGATAAACACTGACGGAGTGACAGCAGATGGAGCCCCACTGCCAGGTAACCCTGCGATCAATAGCCACACAATTCTGCTATTCAGTTCCCTGGTGTTTCTGCGGGTTTTATATTCTCTGAGTTTTTCACAGGGCACAGTGTGTTCCAATGCTATAATTCCTGCTCTCATTAAATAAAGCAATTTTCCTGAAGTTAATAAAATAAAATCTGACAGAGGTTTCCCATTATGTTCAGCATGGTCCAATGTGGCTGATCATCTTTGGCATCGCTGGCCCACACTGTCCAGCTCTCCTCAGTGTTCAGCTCACATAGAGAACTACATCCCCTCGCCACTGACCCCCACCCACCACATCCCCTCGCCACTGACCCCCACCCACCACATCCCCTCGCCACTGACCCCCACACAATACATCCCCTCGCCACTGACCCCCACCCACTACATCCCCTCTCCATTGACCCCCAGCCACCACATCCCCTCGCCACTGACCCCCACCCACCACATCACCTCGCCACTGACCCCCACACAATACATCCCCTCGCCACTGACCCCCACCCACTACATCCCCTCGCCACTGACCCCCACCCACCACATCCCCTCGCTATTGACCCCCACCCACTACATCCCCTCGCCACTGACCCCCACCCAATACATCCCCTTGCCACTGACCCCCACCCAATACATCCCCTCGCCACTGACCCCCACCCACCACATCCCCTCGCCACTGACCCCCACCCACTACATCCCCTCGCCATTGAACCCCACCCACTACATCCCCTCGCCACTGACCCCACTCACTACATCCCCTTGCCACTGACCCCCACCCACTACATCCCCTTGCCACTGACCCCCACCCACCACATCCCCTCGCCACTGACCCCCACCCAATACATCCCCTCGCCACTGACCCCCACCCACTACATCCCCTCTCCATTGACCCCCAGCCACCACATCCCCTCGCCACTGACCCCCACCCACCACATCACCTCGCCACTGACCCCCACACAATACATCCCCTCGCCACTGACCCCCACCCACTACATCCCCTCCCCACTGACCCCCACCCACCACATCCCCTCGCTATTGACCCCCACCCACTACATCCCCTCGCCACTGACCCCCACCCAATACATCCCCTTGCCACTGACCCCCACCCAATACATCCCCTCGCCACTGACCCCCACCCACCACATCCCCTCGCCACTGACCCCCACCCACTACATCCCCTCGCCATTGAACCCCACCCACTACATCCCCTCGCCACTGACCCCACTCACTACATCCCCTTGCCACTGACCCCCACCCACTACATCCACTTGCCACTGACCCCCACCCACCACATCCCCTCGCCACTGACCCCCACCCAATACATCCCCTTGCCACTGACCCCCACCCACTACATCCCCTCGCCACTGACCCCCACCCACCACATCCCCTCGCCACTGACCCCCACCCAATACATCCCCTCGCCACTGACCCCCACCCACCACATCCCCTCGCCACTGACCCCCACCCACCACATCCCCTCGCCACTGACCCCCACCCAATACATCCCCTCGCCACTGACCCCCACCCACCACATCCCCTCGCCATTGAACCCCACCCACTACATCCCCTCGCCACTGACCCCCACCCACCACATCCCCTCACCACTGACCCCCACCCAATACATCCCCTTGTCACTGGCCCTCACCCAATACATCCCCTCATCACTGGCCCTCACCCAATACATCCCCTTGCCACTGACCCCCACCCACCACATCCCCTCGCCACTGACCCCCACCCAATACATCCCCTCGCCACTGACCCTCACCCAATACATCGCCTCGCCACTGACCCCCACACACTGCATCCCCTCATCACTGACCCCCACACACTGCATCCCCTCACCACTGACCCCCACCCAATACATCCCCTCGCCACTGACCCTCACCCAATACATCGCCTCGCCACTGACCCCCACACACTGCATCCCCTCACCACTGACCCCCACCCAATACATCCCCTCACCACTGACCCTCACCCAATACATCCCCTCGCCACTGACCCCCACCCACTACATCCCCTCGCCACTGACCCCCACCCACTACATCCCCTCGCCACTGACCCCCACACACTGCATCCCCTCGCCACTGACCCCTACCCACTGCATCCCCTTGTCACTGACCCCCACCCACTGCGTCCCCTTGCCACTGACCCTCCCCACCCACCGCGTCCCCTCGCAACTGACCCCACCCACAGTGACTCCTTGCCACTGCACCCCCACCCACTTCATCCACTCGCTACTGCCCCCCACCCACAGAGTCTCCTTGCCACTGACACCACCCCTCACATATCACTTTACCGTCTTGACATCTGCAGCTTTCCACTGTGTCTATGTGGTCTTCATGAAGACCATCTATGCTCCCCCCATGGCAAGGAATTCCTGCTGCCAAGCTTTCCCTGTGTGTTAATCCCAAACAAGCCCCAACCCCACATCCCAATCCTAACTCCAATCCCAATCCCAACACAAATCCCAACCCCAATCCCAATCCCAATCCCAAAACCAATCCCAAACCCAAAACCAACCCCAATCCCAATCCCAACCCCACCACAATCCCAATCCCAAACACAATCCCAAACCCAGTCCCAGTCTCAACCCCAATCCCAATCCCAACCCCAAACCCAATCATAACCCCAATCCCAATACCAATCCCAAATCCAGTCCCAGTACTATCCCAATCCCAATCCCAACCCCAACCCCAATCCCAAAACCAGTACCAGTCCCAGTCTCAATCCCAATCCCTACCCCCATCCCAAACTCAGTCCCAGTAGCAATCCCAATCCCAATCCCAACCCCAACCCCAAATCCTATCCCAGTCCTAGTCCCAATCCCAATCCCAACACCAATCCCAGGCCCAGTCCAAATCCCAGTCCCAGTCCTAATCCCAATCCCAACCCCAATCCCAATCCCAAACGCAATCCCAGTCCCAATCCCAACCCCAACATCAGTCCCAGTCCCAGTCCCAATCCCAATGCCAACCCCAACCCCAACATCAGTTCCAGTCCCACTCTGAGTCCCAGTTCCAGTCCCAACCCCAGTGCCAATCCCAATTCTTATCCTAATCCCAATCCCAATCCCAATCCCAACTGCAACTCCAATCCCAAATCTGATCCCAATCTCGGGGTCAATGAATATTATCTACATTTACATTTGCAATGATTCGTAATGTCCTGAGAATGAAGTTATTATTACCACGTGACCAATAAGATGTTGATATTTTATTAACAATTTTAATATGTTCCTCGTTAATTCATCATCAGGATTCAGATTAATTGTTTCATCATTAAAGGACTGATCAATATCTAAACGTCATAAAATTTACAAAAAGCTTCTCTTTGGAAATAATCTTTGACTTTGTCGGCCTGAACTCCAGCTGACCAGCAGTTCCCTGGGACTGGCGTTGGGTTGGGGTGGGGGTTTGGTGGGGAATGAGGTGCATCCTCTCCTTCTTTCCCCGACAGTGACCTCCCCGTTTGGGAGATTGAGGGAAGCTGGAAGCTGAGCCTAGAGGCTTTTTCTGGCCTCTCAGTCAGTGGTTCTGGTTGAAAGCTGCTTGTCCACAACATCCTCAATATCCAGACAATCCCTGAGGATCCGGACAGACCCTAAGGATATGGACAGTATCCCATGGATCCAAACAGTCCCTAAGGATACGGACAGTGTCCCATGGATCCAAACAGTCCCAGCGGGTCTGGACAGCCCCCATGGATCTGGATAGTCCCCGAGGATCTGGTCAATATCCCATGGATCCTGACAGTCCCCATGGGTCCGGACAGCCCCCATGGATCCGGATAGTCCCTGAGGATCTGGACAGCCCCCATGAATCTGGACAGTATCCCATGAATCTGGACAGTCCCCATGGATCCGGATAGTCCCTGAGGATCTGGACAGCCCCCATGGATCTGGACAGTATCCCATGGATCCAGATAGTCCCTGAGGATCTGGACAGCCCCCAAGGATCTGGACAGTATCTCATGGATCTGGACAGACAATAGACAACAGACAATAGGTACAGGAGTAGGCCATTCGGCCCTTCGAGCCAGCACCACCATTCATTATGATCATGGCTGATCATCCACAATCAGTATCCTGTTCCTGCCTTATCCCCATAACCCTTGATTCCACTATCTTTGAGAGCTCTGTCCATCTCTTTCTTGAAAGTATCCAGAGAGTTGGCCTCCATTGCCTTCTGGGGCAGAGCATTCCATATATCCACCACTCTCTGGGTGAAGAAGTTTCTCCTCAACTCTGTTCTAAATGGCCTACCCCTTATTTTTAAACTGTGTCGTCTGGTTCTGGACTCCCCCATCAACGGAAACATCCTTCCTCTCTCCAGATTGTCCAATCCCTTAATAATCTTATACGCCTCAATCAGATCCCCTCTCATCCTTCTAAACTCAAGTGTATACAAGCCCAGTCGCTCCAATCTTTCAACATATGATAGTCTCGCCATTCCGGGAATTGACCTTGTGAACCTACGCTGCACTCCCTCAATAGCCAGAATGTCCTTCCTCAAATTTGAGACCAAAACTGCACACAATATTCCAGGTGCGGTCTCACCAGCGCCCTGTACAGCTGCAGAAGGACCTCTTTGCTCCTATGCTCAATTCCTCTTGTGATGAAGTCCAGCATGCCATTAGCTTTCTTCACTGCCTGCTGTACCTGCATGCTTGCTTTCATTGACTGATGTACAAGAACAGCTATATCTCGTTGAAGTTCCCCTCTACCTAACTTGACTCCATTGAAATAGTAATCTGTCTTCCTGTTCTTGCCACCAAAGTGTATAACCACACATTTATCCACATTAAACTGCAGCTGCCATGCGTCCGTCCACTCACCTAGCCTGTCCAAGTCACCCTGTATTCTAATAACATCCTCCTCACATTTCACAGTGCCACCTAACTTTATGTCATCAGCAAATTTGCTAATATTACTTTTAATGCCTTTGTCTATATCATTAATATACATCGTAAATAGCTGCGGTCGCAGCACCGAACATTGTGGTACCCCACTGGTCACTGCCTGCCATTCCAAAAGGGACCCGTTTATCACTACTCTTTGCTTCCTGTCAGCCAGCCAATTCTCAATCCAATTCAGTATTTTGCCCCCAATACCACATGCCCTAATTTTGTTCACCAATCTCCTGTACGGGACTTTATCAAAGGCTTTCTGAAAGTCCAGGTACACTACATCCACTGGTTCTCCATTATCCATCTTCATAGATACATCCTCAAAAAATTCCAGAAGATTAGTCAAGCACAATTTCCCCTTCGTGAATCCATGCTGACTCTGACCTATTCTGTTACTGCTATCCAAATGAGTCATAATTTCATCTTTTATAATTGACTCCAGCATCTTTCCCACCACTGACATCAGGCTAACTGGTCTGTAATTTCCTGTTTTCTCTCTCCCTCCTTTCTTGAAAAGTGGGACAACATTTGCCACCCTCCAATCCGTAGGAACTGATCCTGAATCTATAGAACCTTGGAAAATAATTACCAACGCATCCACAATTTCTCGAGCCACCTTACCATATTATGGTCACTACCTCCTGACGGCTCCTTTACTTTGAGGTCCCTGGTCAAATCCAGTTCATTGCACAACACCAGATCCAGAATTGCCTCCTCCCTGGTAGGCTCCAGTATGAGCTGTTCTAAGAATCCATCTCGGAGGCACTCCACAAACTCCCTTTCTTGGGGTCCAGTACCATCCTGATTCTCCCAGTCTACCCGCATGTCCCATAACAACTGTAATGATACCTTTGTGACAGGCCAATTTCAACTCTTGATTCAACTTGCAACCTACCTCCTGACTACTGTTTTGGGGCCTGTAGATAACTCCCATTAGGGTCTTTCTACCCTTAGAATTTCTCAGCTCTATCCATACTGACTCTACATCTCCTGATTCTATGTCCCCCCTCGCAAGGGACTGAATATCATTCCTCACCAACAGGGCCACCCCACCCCCTCTGCCCACCAGTCTGTCCTTTCAATAGCACGTATAGCCTTGAATATTCATTACCCAGGCCCTGTCCACTTGAAGCCACGTCTCACTTATCCCCACAACATCGTACTTGCCAATTTCCAACTGAGTCTCAAGCTCATCCACCTTATTTCTTATGCTTCGTGCATTCATAAACAATATTTTTAATTTGTTACTCCCCTCGCCCTTCTTATCAATCCTTATTTCACCTGACCATTCTGTATGAACCCTTCTTGAGTTTTCTGTCCCCATGGATCTGGACAGTGCCCTCAGAGCCCGAGCCGTGTGGGGATATAACCATGAGGTGAGGGGCAGACATTAGGAACAAGCCCCCCTTCAGCCTGCTGTCTGGATCTGTTAAAGTCTCTCTGGGCCAGGGTCAGGAGTAAATCCAGTAGAAGGCTCACTGACCTGTCCACCCCACCCTGCGCCGGATCCCTGTAGATCAGGGCATGTGCGCAGCACTCTCCACTCCAGATCCCCGATGTAAGAGGGGGCAACCCCTTCATAGATATCCCTCCACTTTGGATCTCCACCCCTGCAGTGGGGGAGCTGGGGGCAGATTGATTCCCTGGCATTTCCCAGCCTGCTCCTCTGCCATCCAGTGTGTCCTGGGCTCAGGCCTTGCATCCTGAGCCCTCTACTCCTTCAGCCAGGGAGCTCCCTGTGCTTGAGGTGGAACCTGTTCCTGAGCTGCGGCACCCTGACAAAAGGAAATTCCAGTGTGAGCCAACAGGGTCCCAGAGCCGGATCATTTCCATCAGGAGCCAGACCAGGGCCTACTGGTCTCTGTGGGGGCCAAATGGTCTCTGTGAGGGGCCGAGCGGTCTCTGTAAGGGAGTGAATTGTCTCTGTGAGGGGCTGAGTGGTGTCTGTGAGGGTGTGAATTGTATCTGTGAGGGGCCGAGCGGTCTCTGTGAGCCAGTGAATTGTCTCTGTGAGGAGCCGAGCGGTCTCTGTGAGGGAGTGAATTGTCTCTGTGAGGGAGTGAATTGTCTCTGTGAGGGGCCGAGCGGTCTCTGTGAGGGAGTGAATTGTCTCTGTGAGGGAGTGTTTCGTCTCTGAGAGGGGTCGAGCGGTCTCTGTGAGGGAGTGAATTGTCTCTGTGGGGGGCCAAGCGGTCTCTGTGAGGGAGTGAATTGTCTCTGTGAGGGGCTGAGCGGTCTCTGTGAGGGAGTGAATTGTCTCTGTGAGGGAGTGAATTGTCTCTGTGAGGGGCCGAGCGGTCTCTGTGAGGGAGTGAATTGTCTCTGTGAGGGAGTGTATTGTCTCTGAGAGGGGTCGAGCGGTCTCTGTGAGGGAGTGAATTGTCTCTGTGAGGGGCCAAGCGGTCTCTGTGAGGGAGTGTATTGTCTCTGAGAGGGGTCGAGCGGTCTCTGTGAGGGAGTGAATTGTCTCTGTGAAGGGCTGAGCGGTCTCTGTGAGGGAGTGAATTTTGGATGTGAGTTTGCTCGCTGTGCTGGAAGGTTAGTTTTCAGATGTATCGTCACCATTCTAGGTAACATCATCAGTGAGCCTCCGACGAAGCGCTGGTGTTATGTCCCGCTTTCTATTTATCTGGTTAGCACAAAGGAACTACGCAGAGCAGAGGAAAATCACCTATACAGCGTATTCAAAAAGAACGGGTACCCTATGAACACAGTCCGCCGATTCCTCAGCAACAAACCCAAACAAACAGACAAAACGGGCTCAGAAACCATAACCAAGCTCCCCTACATCAAAGACATTTCCGAAATGACTGCCAGACTACTTGGACCCCTTGGCATCAGGGTAGCCCACAAACCCACCAACACACTAAAACAGCAGCTAATGAACTTAAAAGACCCTATACAGACAACAAATAAAACGAACGTCATCTACAAAATACCTTGCAAGAACTGTGACAAACACTACATTGGACAAACTGGCAGAAAGCTAGCCACCAGGATACATGAACATCAACTAGCCACAAAACGACATGACCCACTATCACTCGTATCCTTACATACAGATGAGGAAGGGCACCACTTTGACTGGGACAACACATCCATCCTAGGACAAGCCAAACAGAGACACGCACGAGAATTCCTAGAAGCATGGCATTCCAACCGGAACTCCATCCACAAACGCATTGGCTCCAAATCAATCTACCACCCCCTGAGAAAAAGAACAGGAAATGACATCACCAACCCAAGGAAACCTAACCAGATAAATAGAAAGCGGGACATGACACCAGCGCTTCGTCGGAGGCTCACTGATGATGATACCTAGAATGGTGACGAAACGTCTGAAAACTAACCTTCCAGCTCAGCGAGCAAACTCACATCCAGAACCTCAACCTGAGCTACAAATCTTCTCAAAACTCGCTAGGAGTGAATTGTCTCTGTGAGGGGCTCAGCTATCTCTGTGAGGGGTTGAGCAGTCTCTGAGAGGGGCTAGACTCACTCCATGAGGGGCTGAATGTTCTCCATGAGGAGCTCGACAGTTCCCCTAGGGCTGGCCGAATAATTGCCTTTTAATGAGTGAAAAGTCACCACTCTCTATCTGCCCCATGATTGATAGTTATTTCTGGTTACTAGTAATTACTAGTTTGGGTTACCAGTAACTACTAACAAGGGAGGGTCTGGGGTCGGGGAGGATCCCAGTACAGCGGAAGGTCTTTGGGAGTTGGTTCCTGCTGGAAATGAGTGTAACTCTCTCTGGGACATGACCAAAACTACAGCATATCCTCGAGGTCCCAGGTCATCTTCAGTGCAGAGGGAGGCTGCTTTGAGAGTGAGAGTGGAGGGTGAGGGATCCAGGGTTGGTCCCTGAGGCCTGGGATATTGTCACCTCAAAAAGAGGAGCCAGCTGAGGGAGTTCAGCTGGAAAGGCCAACACTGTCACCATGTGAGCACGATGTAGAACAGAGAGGCGTGTGGTCACTGTGACAATCCTGTGAGTTATTTGATAACAGCACCAGTTGGGACAACAGTCTGATATCGATCAGAGAAATGGAAAAGGACAGACAGTATCCTCACTGCTGTCTCCAGCCTCCCCGTTTACTAAATGCATTGATTTTTTTTTAACAGCTACTTCACTGTCATTGCTGAACCACCCTGAACATTGACTGTAGTAAAGTGTGAAGCTGGATGAACACAGCAGGCCAAGCAGCATCTCAGGAGCACAAAAGCTGACGTTTCGGGCCTAGACCCTTCATCAGAGCTCTGATGAAGGGTCTAGGCCCGAAACGTCAGCTTTTGTGCTCCTGAGATGCTGCTGTGGCCTGCTGTGTTCATCCAGCTTCACACTTTATTATCTTGGATTCTCCAGCATCTGCAGTTCCAATTATCATTGACTGTAGTAATCTGGCTCTCCTCCATTCTTGGACTGGGATAAACACACTCTCACTTGCCCTGTCTTTCCCTGTTTCCTCAAATCTCTGAGTAGCTGCTTCTCCAGGAAGAGCTACCCAAACCAGGGCTGGGGCTAATGCGAGGGAGAGACAGTCAGAATCCGCAGTTTCTTTGGAAATTGGCGTGTACTTTGGGGATCTGATGAGTCCCTTCTCTACCATGGAACCTCTGTTCTGCTCATTGCCTAGTCACACCTAGAGTCTCAGGAAGGGAACACTGTCACAGTGTCTCTGTGATCTTTAACCCTCTAAGATCTGGGCGGCACAGTGGCTCAGTGGTTAGCACTGCTGCCTCACAGTGCCAGGGATCCGGGTTCAGTTCCACCCTCGGGTGTCTGTCTGTGTGGAGTTTGCACGTTCTCTCTATGTCTGGGTGGGTTTCCTTTGGTTGGACCCAGGTGTGGTTTCCTCCCACAGCCCAAAGATGTGCAAGCTCGGTGGATTGGCTGTGCTAAAGTGCCCATAGTGTTCAGGGATGTCTAGTTTAGGTGGGTTACAGGGGGTTGGGTCTTGGGTGGCATGCTCTGAGGGTCGGTGTGGACTTGTTGGGCTGAAGGGCCTGTTTCCACACTGTAAGGATTCTATTCCATGAATCTTCATATTCCTCCAATTCTGACCTCTTGCGGGTACCCAATTTCCATGGCTCTACCATTGCCTTCAGCTGCTCTGAAACTCCTTCCCGAAGCCTCTCCACCTCCTTCAAGACACAACTGGCAACCTGCCTCTTTGACCAGGCATTGGGCCACCTTTGCCCCCAAGCTCATGCTTGGCCATTTGCTTCTATGCATTGCTATGGGCACTTCACCATGTTAAAGGTGTTACATAAATGCAAGTGTTTGTCATATTGTTATCTCTTGTCTGTCAGGCACTGGGCAGTGTTTCTGGTAACTGGGAGCTGGGAGTCAGTCTCTGGTCTGTACAGTCTGAGTTACGTGCCAGCCGAGCGTCATGTGGACAAGTTCCTTCACTGTGACCGCGACACCATTTTGTACTCCGAACAATGATCCTCACAAATTGTTCCTGCAACACTGCTGTGCCTCCAAACGTTTCAATTCACAGCACAAGGGAACTAAAGCCCTTCCCATTCACCCCAATTATACACAACACCAATAGGCCAACTGGAGACTGTGTGAAATTCCTGGTTTTAACATGAGGGCTCCCTAATGTTTGTGCTATTTTTACTGAATCCCAATGAAATATCTATTTTTTTAAAAAAACGTCTGCTTTTATACAATCCTGAACCACAAGTGCTGTAGAATAAGTTCATAACAAACTCTGTCCTTCTGAGAATTAGTTGCCTCATTCAATAACGCAGCATCTAATCGTTATTATTTCTATCATGCCAGCATTGTGAAAGTAGATGACAGTTCACATCTCTTCATTTTCAAGTTTACAAATAATGAGAGAAAGAATTTAAACAGCAATTGACTTAGCCAACACTTATCTCATCTCATCATCCTTTCCGAATTGCGCTTGCCCTTATAAACCTGACCCATTCCAATTGTGACTGAACAAACAGACAGACAGCACTGCACCGAGAAGTCAATATTTGTTGTCAATATTAAGGGTATTTTTGAAAGAGTAGCATTTCACTGCTGGTTGGGAGCTCCGCCTCTCTGGGTTCTTGCACTTCCTGGGTAAGGAACGCTTGGTCAATCTGAAACCACTGTCTACACCTCTGCAACCAAATCTCCTTGTGTTCATAGCGTGGAAGCAGGCCATTCAGTCCATCAAGTCCACACTAACCCTCCCAAAGAGCATCCCACCCAGACCCACCGTATCCCTGTAACTCTGCATTTCGCATGGATGATCCACCAAATCTACACATCCTCTGGATGGGGTGGGAGGAAACTGGAGCACCTGGAGGAAACTCACACAGTTGCCCGAGGCTGGAATCAAACCCAGATCCCTGGTGCTGTGAGGCAGCAGTGTTAACCACAGAGCTATCCTGCTGCCATGTGCTGCAGGTGTATTATTCAGATCAGACTCAATGGACCACATAACCTACTCCTGCTCCTATTTTCTACGTCGACAGGATCAGATCTCAATATAACAAGGTGTAGTGCTGGATGAACACAGCAGGCAAAGCAGCATCAGAGGAGCAGGAAAGCTGACATTTCGGACCGAGACACTTCATCAGAAATGGGGGAGGGAAACAGGGTTCTGAAATAAATAAGGAGCGAGGGGGAGGCAGATCGAAGATGGATAGAGGAGAAGTGAGGTGGAGAGGAGACAGACAAGTTAAAGGGGCGGGGATAGAGCCTGTAGAAGTGAGTTAAGGTGGGGAGGTAGGGAGGGGATAGGTCAGTCCGGGAAGGACGGACAGATCGAGGGAGCGGGATGAGGTTAGTAGGTAGGAAATGGGGGTGTGGCTTGAGGTGGGGGGAGGGGATAGGTGAGAGGAAGAACAGGTTAGGGAGGCGGGGACGGGCTGGGCTGGTTGTGTGGTGCAGTGGGGGGAGGGGACGAACTGGGCTGGTTTTGGGATGCGGTGGGGGAAGGGGAGATTTTGAAGCTGGTGAAGTCCACATTGATACCATTGGGCTGCAGGGTTCCCAGGCGGAATATGAGTTGCTGTTCCTGCAACCTTCGGGTGGCATCATTGTGGCACTGCAGGAGGCCCATGATGGACATGTCGTCTGAGGAGTGGGAGGGGGAGTTAAAATGGTTTGCGACTGGGAGGTGCAGTTGTTTGTTGCGAACCGAGCGGAGGTGTTCTGCAAAGTGGTCCCCAAGCCTCTGCTTGGTTTCCCCAATGTAGAGGAAGCCGCACCGGGTACAGTGGATGCAGTATACCACATTGGCAGATGTGCAGATGAACATCTGCTTGATGTGGAATGTCATCTTGGGGCCTGGGATGGGGGTGAGGGAGGAGGTGTGGGGGCAAGTGTAGCATTTCCTGCGGTTGCAGGGGCAAGTGCTGCGTGTGGTGGGGTTGGAGGGCAGTGTGGAGCGAACAAGGGAGTCACATTTTTCCCTCCCCACCCTTGTCTGCTTTCCGGAGGAACCACTCTCTCCGTGACTCCCTTGTCCGTAACGGTGCCACCCGAAGGTTGCAGGAACAGCAACTCATATTCCGCTTGGGAACCCTGCAGCCCAATGGTATCAACATGGACTTCACCAGCTTCAAAATCTCCCCTCCCCCCACCGCATCCCAAAACCAGCCCAGTTCATTCCCGCCTCCCTAACCTGCTCTTCCTCTCACCCATCCCTTCCTCCCATCTCAAGCTGCACCTCCATTTCCCACCTTCGAACCTCATCCCACCCCCTTGACATGTCCGTCCTCCCCGGACTGACCTATCTGCTCCCCACCTCCCAACCTACACTCACCTCTACAGGCTCCATCCGCACCTCCCTACCTATACTCTCCTCTCCACCTATCTTCTCCTCTATCCATCTTCGATCCGCCTCCCCCTCTCTCCCTATTTATTTCAGAACCCTCTCCCCATCCCCCTTTTCTGATGAAGGGTCTAGGCCCGAAAGGTCAGCTTTTGTGCTCCTGAGATGCTGCTTGGCCTGCTGTGTTCATCCAGCCTCACACTTTGTTATCTCGGATTCTCCAGCATCTGCAGTTCCCGTTATCTGTGATCTCAACAGCTTGTTTATAGACAATGTCAAGTACAGTTTTGGTAAAGCTACGTGAGGAGAGGTTGGAAAGATTGG